>NC_054707.1:11925860-11990260 GCF_016097555.1 Gigantopelta aegis
TGTCCCCCATACAGGCAAAGGTACATACAAAACTTCACGGGCCTGCTGATATTAATAAAAATGTTATAGCCACTAAGGCTATATAGAAACATATAGCGAAATTAATTGTGGTCTGAGGCCTGATATAATACCTCTTTAAGCATCCATTTTTTCTTTTATCTTTTTGTTGAGGTAGAGTAGTGCTCACAATGGGATTTAATCCAGTATTTGTATTTACTCTTAATAAAAGGATATAGATCATTTAGTCAGTTCTCTACATATTTTCTCTTGTAACACGTACTCCTTTGGTTCTACCCACAGTATTACAGCTTTCACTGTGTATGTACCTTTCGTTTTACATTTGGAACTACTAGACTATCATGTCCTTTTATTATATTCAGTAAGAGTGTTAGCTGAAAGATTCAATGTCAAAATGTACTCGTCTATTTTTGTTTCTTTTATTTATATCTTATTTATTTGCGAGTATTATGTTTAGCTATAGTCTGTGATACATTGAAGAACAATAAACCTTCCATAATTGTTTCCACTGTACAATAATAAACTTGTTTTAAATTGGCAGCTTGACTTTGGGTTCATTATGAGCCTGTGACGTATATATAAAAAGAAATGTACAGTTCCGACAACGATAAACAATGGTTTTAATAGATATTTTTTTTACTTTGCTTCCAGTCTAGAAATAGTGTTGTGGCAACAGTATAATTGTGACTGGGTTTTGTTTTCTTTCTAATGTCTTAAAGGGACATTCCTGAGTTTGCTGCATTGTAAGATGTTTCCGACTAATAAAATATTTCTACGATTAAACTTACATATTAAATATATTTTCTTGTTTAGAATATCAGTTTCTGTATATTCAATGTGTTTCTGATCGTCTTAATATTTGTAAGAAGCCCAAACTAGATTTTGTCTTCAAATAATTTCATACGTACGAAAAAATATTTTTTAGGAAATAAAATGAAAATTAACCTAGTACAAATATTAGAACGATCAGAAACATGTTTAATATACAGCCACTAATATTCTAAACAAGAAAATATATTTAATATGTAAGTTTAATCGTAGAAATATTTTATTAGTCGATAACATCTTAAAACATTGCAGCAAACTCAGGAATGTCCCTTTAAGACTTTTATTTTATAACAAAACAGTTTATTTTGTTATATTCAATATGTAACAAAACACAAACTTTCACAAAACAATCAAATTTGATCAGGGCTTTTTCCATTTCTTTTGTGCTTTTGGGGGGTCATTTCTGAAATACTTTGAGATGTTGACTTTAAAGGTACATGTACATAGTTCTCTAAAAACACTATTGTATTTCTAGATGGCATCTGTAGTTTCTTGCTTAGGATATTCAATTTTGTACGTCTAGTGCTTTCTTGGTTGTCATAATGTCTATAGCAGGTCAAGGCACAGTGTGTCTTGAAGTGACTGTTAAGAACTTGCCAGAATTGTGACAATACTGGGGTTTTTCTTTTAAATACAAAAATCATCTTATTGAATCATCAGAGTGTATGACAATTCACAACACTGTAAATGATCCCAAACGTAAGCATTTACTCATTTCAGGTAAAAGTTTAAACTTCTGATTTTGAAGTGCTGGTTGAATTTGTAGGTTAATATATACTCATATATACATTTAACATGATTAAATATGAAACATTACTATTTAAAGCAACGAACTAAATTTTAGACAGAAATACCATACAATATTGTTAGAGAACCAAATGCCTTTATGTCCACAATTTATAGTTCCAAAATATTGCCACACAGAAATGATTGTTTTAGTAAAAGTTGATATAATTTAGAGCAGTCCGTGGCTCTGTCGTCTAATTCATACCCAGCAGTTTGCATCGGTCTGTTTAGAGCAGTCCGTGGCTCTGTCGTCTAATTCATACCCAGCAGTTTGCATCGGTCAGTTTAGAGCAGTCCGTGGCTCTGTCGTCTATTTCATACCCAGCAGTTTGCATCGGTCTGTTTAAAGCAGTCCGTGGCTCTGTCGTCTAATTCATACCCAGCAGTTTGCATCGGTCTGTTTAAAGCAGTCCGTGGCTCTGTCGTCTAATTCATACCCAGCAGTTTGCATCGGTCTGTTTAGAGCAGTTAGTGGCTCTGTCGTCTAATTCATACCCAGCAGTTTGCATTGGTCAGTTTAGAGCAGTCCGTGGCTCTGTCGTGTAATTCATACCCAGCAGTTTGCATTGGTCAGTTTAAAGCAGTCTGTGGCTCTGTTGTCCAATTCATACCCAGCAGTTTGCATTGGTCAGTTTAAAGCAGTCCGTGGCTCTGTCGTCTAATTCATACCCAGCAGTTTGCATCGGGTCAGTTTAAAGCAGTCCGTGGCTCTGTGGTCTAATTCATACCCAGCAGTTTGCATCGGTCTGTTTAAAGCAGTCCGTGGCTCTGTCGTCTAATTCATACCCAGCAGTTTGCATCGGTCAGTTTAGAGCAGTCCGTGGCTCTGTCGTCTAATTCATACCCAGCAGTTTGCATCGGTCAGTTTAGAGCAGTCCGTGGCTCTGTCGTCTAATTCATACCCAGCAGTTTGCATCGGTCAGTTTAGAGCAGTCCGTGGCTCTGTCGTCTATTTCATACCCAGCAGTTTGCATCGGTCTGTTTAGAGCAGTCCGTGGCTCTGTCGTCTAATTCATACCCAGCAGTTTGCATCGGTCTGTTTAGAGCAGTCCGTGGCTCTGTCATCTAATTCATACCCAGCAGTTTGCATTGGTCAGTTTAGAGCAGTGCGTGGCTCTGTCGTGTAATTCATACCCAGCAGTTTGCATCGGGTCAGTTTAAAGCAGTCCGTGGCTCTGTGGTCTAATTCATACCCAGCAGTTTGCATCGGTCAGTTTAAAGCAGTCTGTGGCTCTGTCGTCTAATTCATACCCAGCAGTTTGCATTGGTCAGTTTAAAGCAGTCCGTGGCTCTGTCGTCTAATTCATACCCAGCAGTTTGCATCGGGTCAGTTTAAAGCAGTCCGTGGCTCTGTGGTCTAATTCATACCCAGCAGTTTGCATCGGTCTGTTTAAAGCAGTCCGTGGCTCTGTGGTCTAATTCATACCCAGCAGTTTGCATCGGGTCAGTTTAAAGCAGTCCGTGGCTCTGTCGTCTAATTCATACCCAGCAGTTTGCATCGGGTCAGTTTAAAGCAGTCCGTGGCTCTGTGGTCTAATTCATACCCAGCAGTTTGCATCGGTCTGTTTAAAGCAGTCCGTGGCTCTGTGGTCTAATTCATACCCAGCAGTTTGCATCGGGTCAGTTTAAAGCAGTCCGTGGCTCTGTCGTCTAATTCATACCCAGCAGTTTGCATCGGTCAGTTTAAAGCAGTCCGTGGCTCTGTCGTCTAATTCATACCCAGCAGTTTGCATCGGTCAGTTTAAAGCAGTCCGTGGCTCTGTCGTCTGATTCATACCCAGCAGTTTGCATCGGTCAGTTTAAAGCAGTCCGTGGCTCTGTCGTCTAATTCATACCCAGCAGTTTGCATCGGGTCAGTTTAAAGCAGTCCGTGGCTCTGTCGTCTGATTCATACCCAGCAGTTTGCATCGGGTCAGTTTAAAGCAGTCCGTGGCTCTGTCGTCTCATTCATACCCAGCAGTTTGCATCGGTCTGTTTAGAGCAGTCCGTGGCTCTGTCGTCTAATTCATACCCAGCAGTTTGCATCGGTCAATTTAAACAGTCCAGGTGGATAATTTTGAATAGCATATCTACACCAAGTTTGATTTTGTATTATCCTTTTTTTGAGATCATTTTAAAATTATTTCATTACATATTTTCACTAGTTATGTACAGTATCAACTTATTTAATTTGTTCTATGTATTTGTTACATTGTAATCATGTTAAAATAAAGTAAAATAAATGTTAAGAAGTATGATTTATTCTTTTCTGTCATTTGTTCCATTATTTTGTAAACACAACACATCCATTTTATCATGGAAAGTAACAAGTGTATGAATTTTTAACAACACTTCATCAACAAAAGCAGTTGTTGGGAGTTCCGTGTAAGTAAAGGTTTAACAATGTCTCATTAACCAAATGTCAGCTGTTGAAATTAAGTTGTGAATGAGCAGATTCCAGTTGGGATGGTGTTGCACATTTTAAAAATATTCAGTCTCCTGAAACCTGGAAAAAACTGATTTTTTAAAATTGTAAATGGAAATGTAAATTATATTTTCTTTACTAATTTAGTTACATGTCAAGGTATATATATATTTGATATTCAAATTACTTGACTTCTTTTACTTTTATAATATAGTATATAAAAAATTAATATTTGTTTCTGGATAGTACACATCAATATTAACTTGTGCATTTGAAATACATGTAGCCTATTTTTGTGTCAAAATTAGTGTATTTCCAAGAAATTTTATAAAGCACAGTAGACTTAACACTTTTAGGGGCATTTTCAAGGCTTTTTTTTTTTCATTAAAGACATAATTTTTTAATTATTAATTAATAATTACATTTTCTAGTGTTTTATAATGGCAATTTTATAATTAATTATTGAAAAAGGCTTGTTTAATAGGACAGCATGGCGCTGATTAAGGCAAGATGGCGCTAGACTATTGAGTCATGTTACAGCACCACGCTAAACCAAGCTAGGGAAAACACTAAATATAACAAGATCACTGAAATTAAAAGTCAATTGCAACTCCATCGAATTCTGAAAAGTAATAGTAAATTCATTTACTTGGGGGGTTTTCTCACCAAAAATCAAGATGCCTGTGAAAAGTCAACATGATCTGATAATTGCATTTGGAAGAGAGGTAAAGATTTTGCATAAATCTACTGTGTCAACACCATCACAAAATATATACATCTGGCTTAATTAAATGGGGAGGTCAAAGGTGGCTACACAGATTATTGGTCTCCATAATCACTTGCATCCAACCATTAAACTGGACAGACAGCCCTTTTAACTGGGTTGTTTATCAGGATTGTTCATTTTATTTTCATTGGGGTTTTTTGTTGTGTTTTTTCTATTTACCCTACATCGCAGAGGACGGTAAAGTGTTCTCGTTACACGAACTTGGTAAATCGTTTTGACACTGCGGTTATTTGGGGGATGCCCGTCATGTGACTCAAAATAATACGTCACACCTCTGCTCTCCAAATAGCCGTTATTTTTCTCTGAATTATGGACCGTTGACATAATTCATTTATTTTTATAAAATATCAATAATATGTGGAATATACTGGTTATGTAGATGGTTCAGTAAAGTACTTTTAGGTTCATATAATACTTTGTTGGGTCAGTAATTAGGTCAACCATCCGTGATTGAGTGCCTTTAAAGCTAAAGTTTTTTTCGTTTAACAACACCATTAGAAAGAAAGATGTTTTATTTACGGTTATATGGCGTCAGACATATGGTTAAGGACCACACAGATTTTGAGAGGAAACCCGCTGTCGCCACTACATGGGCTACTCTTTCCGATTAACAGCAAGGGATCTTTTATTTGCGCTTCCCACAGGCAGGATAACACAAACCACGGCCTTTGTTGAACCAGTTATGGATCACTGGTCGGTGCAAGTGGTTTACACCTACCCATTGAGCCTTGCGGAGCACTCGGGGTTTGGAGTCGGTATCTGGATTAAAAATCCCATGCCTCGACTGGGATCCGAACCCAGTACCTACCAGCCTGTAGACCGATGCCCTAACCACGACGCCACCGAGGCCGTTCCAACACCATTAGAGCACTGTCACGGGGATTCTATAATTCCAGTAACTGAATAGAACACGATTATGAAAATATCTCTCCTAACTGTATATCTATTAGATCTCTCTGTAACAGGCTGTTAAACCCTAGTATGGCTCGTCTCTAGGTATGATCAGAGATACGATCTTATATAAAGTATATATATTTATAGCACGTTTAGCTCACTAGAAACACAACAAAAACACAATACACTCATTCATACAAAAACAGCAATAATAACAACCCAGAACTGATCACTTAATTAGTTAATCTCTAGGTGTCTAGTTACACAATATGCGAATCACGTCACCGTTACACCACACCCACACGTGTGATAATTGAGAAACGCTTCCAGGAGAAGTTAATTAATAAGGGAATTACAACACCATTCCTAACTGGTTAATTTTTAATTAACCCTTACTACTCGTTCAGTAACGTGTGATAATTTAGGAACGCTTCCAGGGGAACTTAATTAATAAAGGAATTACAGCTCTATTCCTAACGGGTTAATTTTTAATTAACCCTAACTACTCATTCAGTAACCTTGTAACACAGAATTAATACTGGTACCTAATACAATAAAGACAATAACCTACAGTTTACCTAGGTCATCTAGGATGACTGGCTAAGCTTTATATTACCAAATACTCGTATAATGTTAGAACAAAAAGTCTACGATTTACTTTGTCAGATGACCGAAGACACTATCTAAAGAATATTGGTATAATACAGTATTAAAATATTTAAAGTCACATCAATCACATCAAGGTTATACACAGAGCAGAAATGATATTTACCAAAGTCCAAATGGACTAACGTTCCCAGGAAGCTTCCTTTTCCGTTTCTGCCGATATCTCTCAAAACTAGCTATTTATTATAAAATCAGAATTGGCCTGGGGGTACAAGGCGGTACCTCCCCATATCATCTGACTTACTGACGCCATCGTCGCCAAATCACGGTCAAATCACGGTCGTCGAAACCGCACTCGCAGAGGTATTACGTAACTACTCGCCACATGGCCTCCACAGCTGGACTAAGTGCATATTGGAATGCCCGATCGCGCGAAGTATTACGTAACAAGTTGCCCACCTGGGCTACGGGCAATGAAACTGCACACGGCCCTCTAACACAATTAAAATCGCCACAGGCGAAACAAATTTAAGAGCATGTACCGTCACAAGCACATTGATTTATTAATCCTCGGCTACTGGATATCAAACGTTTGGTAATTTGCACATATCGTATTTGAGGAAACCAGCTACCTTTTTCCCATTAGTAGCATTTAAAGAATCTGTTATATATATGCACCATCATAGACACAGACACGATAGCACATAATCACTGCCACATACAACGGCCTTTGGTATACCAGTCGTGTAGCCCGAGTACTGTCACTGTAAGAGAGCTAGACGGACATTTACGGCCAATAAGAGTATAAAAATACGGCCAATAACCGTTCAAATGTCCGTCTAGCTCACTTACAGTCAGAGTACTCGTGCTAACCAGTCGTGATGCACTGGCTGGGACGAGAAATAACCCAATGTGCCCACCGACGGGGATGGATCCAACGCCGATCGCGCACCAAGCGAGCGCTTTATCACTGAGCTACATCCCGCCCTTGAATGTGCACTTAAGGCGACGGCACACGACACGAGTGTCTCGTACGAGAATAGCCGAGTGCATAGCAGCCGATGATGTATTTGTTTTGTCACAATCGGCTATTCGTGTGGATGTTCTAATACGGGGCACTCATATCGTATGACGTTGGCTTTAGTGTTTAGCGTGAAAAAAGTAACCCTGTTGGTCAATTCGTACCATATTCGTTTTGTACTTACTTTTATCGTTTTGTACCATAGTTATTTTGTGCTATTACCAAATTATCCCATATATGAATAAATCATTTCGTACCATTGCAGAAAGTCATTTCGTATCAAAGTAATGTCATATCGTACCATCATAAACATTCATTTCGTACCATAATATAATAACGAATACCATATGCAGGGCTTCTATAAAAAATTTTTTTTTTAAAAAAAATCCACTATCCATGGGATCAGTGATTTTAAAAATATACTAGTCACGATTAAAAATTCTCTAGCCCTACTTTACTTTACTTTAATACAATTTTACTAAAAAATAGTAATAATCAAATATGTCACCTAAAGAGGGAGAAAGACCTTTAAAATACTAACATTGGGGGTGGGGTGGGGTGGGGGGATTATATTCATTTTTACAAAACAGACATAACTGCAACATTAATTTTCAAGAAAAATATTCACTAGCCGTCGGGCATGGCAATAGTAGTTATTTACAAGCCCGACATTGAATATTACTAGTCATGTGAGTGTGGCTACCATAATCTAGAAGCTCTGCCGTGTGTCAGACGTAATATGACAAATATAACGGCCCAGATGGTTCAAACAATATATATTGCCGTTCAAAAACAGATGTCAGGGCCGTATCCTCGGGAGGGGGGAGGGGGGGGGGGGGTCAGGAGGATCAGTTGCCCCCCTGACAATCTCACTTTCTTTTTACTCCAGAAAATAGCATACACACAACACACACACACACCCCGCCTAGGATTTAGATCAGGGTACGGCCTTAGTAGCGGTCTGGGGATTGGCCAACAGGCGTTTAAATTTAAATATCAACACATTAATATGTGGCGATCCCAACTTAACACTATAAGAAAATAGTCTCATTTTCAAAGCAATCCACAATTTCATTGCTGAATGCAAACGTTTTGACTGATTAAACCATCCGCCTTCTCCTTTATTCTTCTTGTTTCTCTGTTCTAATATATATACAAATATTTATATTTTGACAGGTTAAAAATACAATAGTTTTACTGTTTTCAACACTAAATGCACATCTTGTATTTTTCTCAAAATGTCCCTGTTGACCAGTTAATATTTCAATTGTATTATGTATGTATGTATGTATGTATGCCCACAAATGACTGTCAGGTCAGATGTCGGGAATTAACGTGCTTATATCAATTTAATGTTCAAGCACCTTTGTATAATGTAGGCAAAGGTCTTTATATAGGTTATGCCTGTTGACCAATTCCATCTGTTAATATATAAACAGAAATAAGTATTGTTTAAACCAATTTCTTTTTATTTTTGGCTTGTTAACGTTTTATGTTATTTTAAAAATCTCTTAACTCTTTCACTAATTACTATTTTCAAAATACTGCCCATTTCCAATTCTACCCCCCCCCCCCCCCCTTCTGTTCCAGACCCAGTCACTGGTGAAGTCGGAGATTGTGCCCAGGAGAGACGTGCCTGAACCTTAATTGCATATATATATAACCTTTGCCTCCAGGTAAGGGTTTAGTCGGATTTTACATTTTTCGGCTCCTGTTCAAATTTTTGGCGCCCATCAAAATTGCTCAAATCACCGTAAACCTTTACGACGGATTGGACCACCACAACGTTGCATTAGAAATGTACTATAAATGAATGAATGGTTAACGACACCCCAGCACAAAAAATACATCGGCTATTGGGTGTCAAACTATGGTAAATGCAAACAAATAAAGTGATGAACAACATCAATATAAAAATTCAACAGATAAATTAAAACACAGTGTAAAGAACTGTGCAAAAAATACAAATATCACAGATAGATAATATTAAAATTTTCAATAAAAATCAGTATCACGTAAAAACTGTAAAATAAGTTCTGGATGGAATTGAAAGGATTCTAGAAATGTACTAAGACCACATTTTAACAACTAGACTTGTCCGGTCCAAGGGGTTTAAGTGGATGCAAATGCATTATATATACATCATATTGTAGTTTTTTTCTGCCGAATTTCAGTATGGCGACAGGTCATATATAAATTATGTCGTTTTGATGGATCAGACGGCATGGACCACCACATTGTTGCATTAGAAATGTATTTAGAATATGTCTGAACATTTTGACACCTAGCCTTGCCCGGTCCATGGGGTTTTAGGGCATCAAAATATATATTGCATATACACGACTATGCGTTTTCCTGCAATTTTCATTATGGCGACAGGCCATACACGAACGACGTCGTGCCGATGGCTTAGACGGCATGGACCACCACCTCGATGCATCAGATATGTTCTTAGATTGTGTGTGAACATTCTGACACCTAGCCTTGCCCGGTCCATGGGGTATAAGTGCCTCAAAATATATTGCATATAAATGATTATGCCTTTTCTGCCAATTGATATTATGGCGACACGTTACAGACGAACGACGTCGTGCCGATGGGTAAGACGGCATTGACCACCACCCCGATGCATTAGATATGTACCTAGAATGTGTCTGAACAATTTTACACCTAGCCTTGCCCGGTCCATGGGGCATAAGTGCCTCAAAATATATTGCATATACACGATTATGCGTTTTCTGTCAGTTTTTGTTACCGTGAGAGGCCATGGACGAACGACGTCGTGCCGATGGCTTAGACGGCATGGACCACCACCTCGATGCATCAGGTATGTTCTTAGATTGTGTGTGAACATTCTGACACCTAGCCTTGCCCGGTCCATGGGGTATAGATGCATCAAAATATATTGCATATACACGACTATGCCTTTTTCCTGCAATTTTCATTATGGCGACAGGCCATACACGAACGACGTCATGCCGATGCTTTAGACGGCATGGACCACCACCTCGATGCATCAGATATGTTCTTAGATTGTGTGTGAACATTCTGACACCTAGCCTTGCCCGGTGCATGGGGTATAGTAGCATCAAAATATATTGCATATACACGACTATGCGTTTTCCTGCAATTTTCATTATGGCGACAGGCCACACACGAATGACGTCATGCCGATGCTTTAGACGGCATGGACCACCACCTCGATGCATCAGATATGTTCTTAGATTGTGTGTGAACATTCTGACGTCTAGCCTTGCCTGGTCCATGGGGTATAGGTGCATCAAAATATATTGCATATACACGACTATGCGTTTTCCTGCAATTTTCATTATGGCGAAATGCCATACACGAACGACGTCGTGCCGATGGCTTAGACGGCATGGACCATCATCTCGATGCATCAGTTATGTTCTTAGATTGTGTGTGAACATTCTGACACCTAGCCTTGCCCGGTCCATGGGATATAGGTGCATCGAAATATATTGCATATACACGACTATGCGTTTTCCTGCAATTTTCATTATGGCGACAGGTCATACACGAACGACGTCGTGCCGATGGCTTAGACGGCATGGACCACCACCCCGATGCATTAGATATGTACTTAGAATATGTCTGAACATTTTGACACCTAGCCTTACCCGGTACATGCGGTATAAATGCATCAAAATATGTTGTATATACACGACTATGCGTTTTCTTCCAATTTTCATTATGGCAACAGGCCATAGACGAATGACGTCATGCCGATGGGTTGGACGGCATGGACCACCACCCCGTGTTAGATTGTGTGTGGACATTCTGACACCTAGCCTTGCCCGGTCCATGAATATGTCTGAACATTTTGACACGTAGCATTGCTCGGTCTATGGTATATAAGTGCATCAAAATGCATTCCATATACATCATTATGCTTTTTCTTCTAATTTTCAATATGGCGACGGGCCAAGTTACACGATGCCGTGTCCATGGGCAGAGGGCATGGATCACACACACACACACACACACACACACACACACACACACACACCACTGCATTATAAATGTACGTAGGATATGTGTGAACATTTTGACACGTAGCCTTGCCCGGTCCATCAAAATGCATTGCAGGTATAAATGATTATGCATTTTCTTTTTCTTTTTCATTTTCATTCTTTCTTGTTTTTGTTTTGATAATGTTCGTTATGGTGACAGACCATTAATAAACGATATTGTTTCGATGAGTCAGTCTGCATGGACCACTACCCATTACATTAAAAGTGCAGCCAGCGCTCATGTGAACCTTTTATTACCTAGCCTTGTTCGTGTTCTCCCCAACCCACCCCACCTCAAAAATCCTATCAATTATACATTTAGGAGAACCGATTTGAAATTTTGACACGTAGATGTGTCTTGTTATAATGTGTTGTATGAAATATATAAAGTACGTAATATTCTTTTCTTGTTTCAGGTGATCATTTTAGGAACTTAGTGGTGATCATTGTACCAATGCAGCTTGAAGAATATTTATGATGGACTGGTGTGACGATTTCTACGTATATGCTTTGCAAATGTTTTTTGTATGGACACCCATGATGAGGAATGTCGTGATGTATTTGCCAATTGATTAATTCCATATGCTATAGATGAGTTCAAAAGTACTTTATAGCTGTGGAATTGTTGAGTTGGTCCTTCTGACCTACCAGAATCATCGACTACTATCTGCATGATGAACTGATGAAATATTTGAAATATTAACCTCACACTATTCAGTGGTATTCACAGTGTACAAGATCGTTTGTCACGTGTAAAGTATTATTATTAAAATACACGTTTAATGATCTATAAAGAACTATGAAAGAAATCTAGAAAAAACAAATATCTGTGTTTCGTTATGTATTTGATATACACATTCATTCCATTGATAGAGCATTATTGGATCTCATTTTTCACAAAACTAATTTTTCACCGGCCGCATCTGTCACAGAATTCGAACGCATTTTTCACATATTCGTGAAATATGCGTTCACTGTGTTTTTACCATGTACCATGAAAACGCATTTTTCACTTCCTAATAAGACACCCTAAAAAGATGACAAAATGTAGCAAAAACGCATTTTTCACATTAATCTCAATTAAAGATATATTATCATACCTTCACCTCGGCTATATTCGTGTTTATATCTAATCTAAGGTTCAAAAACGCTCTCCGTGGGACTCAAGCCAGCTGCCTAGTCTGGTGATAACATTATTGTTAGTAGGTTAGAGGAAACCCGCTACTGACACATAGGTTACTCTTTTTTCTTTTCTTTTTATTTTAATAGGGCGGGGCGTAACCCATTCGTAAAGCGCTCGATTTGGGATCGATCCCCATCGGCGAGCCCATTGCGTCATTTGTCGTTCCGGCTAGTTCACGACGACTGGTATATCGAAGGCCGTGGAATGGGCATTCTCAATTAAAATATTTATCCGATCTTATCACCAAGAAGGAAACTTTGAAAATGAAGCAGTTTCACAACAGGTTAATGAAGTTTGTTTTGTTTATCGACATCACTAGAGTACATTGATTAATTAAGCATCGTCTATTGGATGTCAAACATTTGGTAATTCTGACTCGTAGTCATCGGAGGAAACCAGCTACATGTTTCCTAATGCAGTAAAGGATGTTTTATATGTACTTTCTCACAGACAGGAAAAGACATACCACGGCCTTTGATATACCAGTCGTAGTGCACTGGCTGGAACGAGAGATAGCCCAATAAGCCCACTGACCGGGATCGATCACAGACCGACCGCGCATCAAGCGTGAGCTTTACCACGGAGTACGTCCCGCCTCCAATAGGTTAACGAATGAAATCGCTGTTTGATTCCTTAGTTTGAATATGTAGTTCTAAGAAGACGAAAAATGACGACATTCGGGGCTTCTTTTGTCGGTGTTTCAAAGATGATTTTTTGTTTGTTTGTGTGTGTGTGTTTGTTTGTTGTTGTTGTTTTTTTTTTGGGTTTTTTTTTTTTTTGGGGGGGGGGAGGATTTTTAATTTTTAATTACTTGATGACAAAGTAGTCAATTTTTCAAAGCATAAGCGCTTCACAGATGACGGAACCAATATTCGGCACCTCATTTTATCAGTGACCCTTTGTCGGCGTATCAAAAACTTGTCTCTTCTTATGTGAGCTAAAACAGGATAAATATTACTATGTTAAAATAACAGAATTACAGAAGTTTGTCTGTTTTGTTTAACGACACCACTAGAGCACATTGATTTATTAATCATCGGCTATTGGATGTCAAACATTTGGTAATTTCGACATAGTCTTAGAGGGGAAACCCGCTACATTTTTCCATTAGGAGCAAGGGATCTTTTATATGCACCATCCCACAGGCATGGTAGAAATAGCTCAATGGGCTCGACAGGAATCGATCCCAATCCAACCGCGCAGCAAGCGAGCGCCATACCACTGGGCTACGCCCCCCCCCCCCCCCCCCCACACACACACCTACGAATTATAGTGCATACCATAGGCGTAGGAAGAACAGGGGAGGGGGCAGAGAAATCTCTTTTCGCCCATCCACCTAGTTTTATATGTCTAAAAAGTTAAAATCATGTTAAAATTTATAATAATAATAATCATAATCATAATCATAATAATCATATTTATAACACCTAATAGAATAGGATTTCAGTGTAATCTCGTTGTATAAGGCAATATTTTAATAGCGCATGGAAACCGACATTTTCACTGCATCAAAGAATAACAAGGAAGCTGAAGTTGGTTCGATATTCAACGTTCAACATTCAATATTGCTCTGACAAAACAATATTCATCATTCAGTATTTTGTTGGTGTTAAATTTAGGTGTGTGTCCTATGATAACACGATGAATCTAGGGTGACTTATGGATATAAGATAGTATATGGTGTGGCTCGGAAATAAAGCACAGAGCTAAGCCTCGCCGAAATCCACAAAACACAATGATTATATAGCAAAATAATCAACATACGCACATATGTGAAACTGGTTCCGTGAAACTAAACATAGAATGATTATGATATACGTAGGTGTTCACTAGTGCACATTCCAACGACATATAACAAATACAGAGTGGCTCATGGACAACTTTCACAGTAACGCTCCGTCAAAATATATGGTACACAGTGTAACTACACCACACTCGTTTACAGGCACACAAACTAAGCATAGAAAGTTTATGAAATTCTACAGATCCACTCTCTAGTACAACTTCTATGGAAATGTGAAGAGTCTAGGGTGGTTCCGGGCTCTACCTGAACGTGACTCTCCGTTAAAAGTCGTTTATATTCAGATTAGACCCACAATTCCGAAACTAAACATAGAATGTTTATCATATGATAAAGAGGTGTTCAGCAGTGCCCGTTCAACCCATATATAATAAACACGTGGTGGCTCAGAGGCAATTTTAAAGGTAACGTTTCATCCATATATTATAGTATACAGTATAACTACACCACTTTGGTTTACAGGCACACAGATATGAAACTAAACATTTAAAGTTTATGAAATTCTACAGATCCATCATCCACTGCATGTGCTATGAAACGTGATATTCCGTTAAAGGTCGACATTTGGAGATCAGCTGAATATTCAGATTGGACCCACAATTCTGAAACTAAACATAGAATGTTTATTATATGATAGAGATGTGTTCAGTAGTGCACATTCAACCAACATATAACAAACACAGGGTGGCTCAGGCGCAAGTTCCCATGTAACGCCCCTTCTATGTATATAGTACTCAGTTTAAAATCAATGAACCCACAATTCTGAAACTGAAGATATAATGTTTATAATATGAGAAACACGTGTTCAGTAGTGCACATAAGAAACGCAGACTCAACGCAGACGGATGCGTCTCGTGTGCGCCTACCTGCGATGCGTTCCTGCCATCCACTGACGATTTCTTTTATTAATTAATTTATTTATACTTTACTCTAGGAAAATAACATAGATTAAATGTAATTTATTAATACACGTTAAAACATAATAAACTTTATTTAAAACATTATGTACAATATACTATTACGAAATAAATCTTTCTTATTTCACAACTGTTTGTTTTAATTATTATTATTAGGCATAGTACAATGAATGCAATAATTTATATTTTTTAATTTCATCTATTTAGAAATGTCATTAATTACACATGCCTAGTCTTTGTTTCAAAGATGAGCAGTTGGAAATTATTTGTGTTGAAACATTTACATGTTAAGTCATTTTTAATGGCCGGGTCTGTTTTCACAGTTCTGTTCATCACTGAAACCAATAATTGTTAATTTCGTTATATACAGACATATAGACAGATGACTGGTCAATATAAAAATGTGAACGCAACGCAGACGCAAGTAGGCGCACACGTGCGTTTTTAGACGGATGCGGCAGGAGACGGGTGCGTTTTTGCGTCTAAAATCAAACATGTTTGATATTTGAAAAATCGACGCAGCGCTAAAAAATGCAACGCAGAGGGGGTCGCACACGGTGCGTTTTTACTGCGTTCGTACGGATGCGTTTTGTTTTTAACGCAAGACACATGCGTAAAAAAACGCTCGTCTGCGCCGGGCATAAGGAGCAACTACCCACTTAACGCATCCATATAGGTACACAGTATAAAATCAATCAAACCAAAATTCTGAAAATAAACATACGGGCCCGAATTTACGAAAGGTGATCATCTCTCGTTTATCTTAGATGCGTGTAAGTCTTAAACGCGGCTAAAATCACACTTGTACGCGTGTGGCTAAACACCTGCGTTTATCGTATATTGTGAAACAAAGACGACGTGTAGTTTGCTATCCGCGTGTAACTTGTACGGGTCATTATTTAATTGGAGGCACAAATGCCATCCGAAAATTTTGATTGGTATAAAATGATAAATTTTTTAAAATAATTAAAACATTTTTTGTTGTTGTATCATTATTTATATTAACTATCTTAATAAGACTCTTTAAACATCCAAAACATAGATAAACTCTTTCTATGTGTCCGAATTCAAGGTTAGTAAATTTCAATGCCTCTTACATACATTTGAAGTAATGCAAATTTAATAAGCAATGCATTTGTTATTGGAAATAATTATTTTGTTTCTTTATATTTGACAAAAAACCCCACCAAATAAACATTTCCCAGATATAATTGTCATTACTAGGTCAGATCAGGTCATAGGGTTTTACGTGCACATTCAGAACAAGCTGTTGTAGCGCACGCCTGTCGTGGGCACAAGAGCCGGCCTTGGCCGGCTCCTCCGTCCATGACAGGAAAGGTGGGGGGAGGGGGGGGGGGCCAAGGAGGGACCGCCTACACTGGCAGGTGCAAGGGAGCACCAGCAGCCCGATTGAATCGGTAGCAGGCGGGAGGGTGGTGGTGGTGCTATGGAATTTGAATGGAGCTGTTAATGCCAAAGAGAAAAGGGGCGCATTTTTGTTGAGGAAATTTGGCGCAATTTTGAACGGTCGGTCGAAAGGTAAATGTGCGAGCTAGTATAGGTTTGGAATCGAGAATAGCTCGTTAGTGGGTCGAGAGTAGCTCGTTAATTATAGACCTTCATGATGCTGGTTGTCTCCCTAGGTTGTCCGTAGGGTCCTTATAAGGACCTGACCTCTTCTGGTCGTGGCATGAAAACCCAGAGGAGACTCGTGCAATTGTGTAGACACTGGTAGGTAAGGCGTTTTGTTCCGGGGTGGTCGACGTGCTGATGTTGGCATGGTCCTCCGCTTCCTCCTTAGTGACACCAAGTACAAGTTTCCAGCAGCAAGTATTTGAGGATTGGGATGGGGAGGCTGATATTCTTTTGTTCGGCTTCCCCCGGGTGCATTGCAATTGTGTAATCGGAACCGGTATTCTTTTGTCCGGTTCCTTATTAGAGCACGTGCTGGGCCATTGAATGTGGGGCGGATGCATTGTTATCATTAGTCAATGCATCCTGTCTACTGATGCGGTGAGCGTGTAGTCTGTATGTAGTCCTAGTTTGGTGTTAAGGTTGTATTTACTGTCTTACGTCCCTACTCTAGTGATTCCAACGGTCTTCACGACCACCCCTCCCCCTCCGTCTTTGTGTAGCATTTAACACAATGGCGGGGGGGGGGGGGAATTAGACTAATTTAGGTATCTAATTTAAAGGGCAAGCCCTTATAGTGTATGTATTGGTTAAAAAGCCTATTGCTTGCATAGTTATGTTATTACTAATGAACAATCTTTCCGCATTCACACATTCAAACGACACACCCAGTTTAGTTAGGTAAAATAACTTTGAGCGACACCCGCCCCCTGAATTACTTTATGTCTATATGTTGGTAATCGTTGTTAGTAAAGGGGAGTTAGTTCGGCTTGATTTCTTATTGGTTTGTTTGTCTTAATTTTGCATTCCCGCCCCCCGAAAGGATGAACTGATTGGTGATAATATACACTAGGGTTAGCGTGTGCTGCATACAGTAGTTTGGGTTAACCCTTGATTTCTTATTGGTTTATTGTCTTACTTGGTTTGTCTTCTGTTCTCTGGCATTCGGTTGTTCTTCTGGGCTCTGGGTGGGTGACTTACCGTGGTCTGCTATTTGTTCATTAATAATAAGTGCATGGTGCGAATATATAATTTGTGCGATATATACATGTGGTTTTTCCTGGATCATGGTTGACAGGTTTGGATGAATGAGCGCTGTAAAAAGAGAGAGTGATAATTAGACTTCCTATCCTGGTTGACTTGTTTGGTTATTCAATGTTATTCTTAGGTTATTCGCTACCGACCCACCTTTGGCCACCTGCATTCGAGTGCATCGGGTCCGAGTTCAATATTGGTAGCATCTCTTATGTAGGGGCTTACAAGTGGGTGGTTTTGAGTAATTCCTATAAATACTTTATTAGTACTATAGTAGGTCTTATTTTACCTATTCACCTTTGGCCCCCAGGTTGGAAAGCATCGAGTAGAGTTCGAAATTGGTTGCAGTTCCTTCTTAGGGGCGTACTAGTGAAAGGTTATGAGTGCCTGTTGGTCTATTTATAGCTTTGGTTTGGTGGACTGGACGAATAGATATACTGCTTTGAAGGTTTTATGTTTTAGATATTTATCTGGGTTTAGTAGGAAATTAGGCGTTATTTTTTTTATTATGGTTGGCTTCGGTTATTGATTCTATCATTAGTTGTCTCTGAGTGGTATGTAGCGTGCAATCCAGGAGATAGTGTTTCATATCTTCCCGGGTGCCACAATCACACTCTGGGTTTAGTTTGGTAAAGGAGCAGCTGTTGAGTTTTGAAGATTTACCTAGGCGTAATTTAGTGATTAGCTTATCCACATAAGTGTTTTTGTGTTTAGGTCTTATTGAGTTGACTAGTGGCTTGATGTTATAGTGCCATGTATTATTGGTAAGGTCCCAGTGTGCTTGCCATTGATTTATGTAGTGGTTTTTTTGCTTTTGACATTAACTCTGTTATTCCTAGTGGTAGTGCAGTAATTGTACTGGTGATTGAGAGTGCAGTTTTGGCTCCATAGTCAGCTACTTCGTTGCCAATTATCCCTCCATGAGCTGGGACCCATTCGAATACTACTGTTAGGTTAAGTTGGTTTAGTTCGTGGAGTTTATTGTGGATAGCTAATAAGATGTCTGGCCTGGTAGATTTGTTAGTTTGGAGAGATTGGATGGAGCTAAGACTATCTGAGAAGATAACACTTTTAGGGTATTGTTTATTTTGTAATCCAGATTAGTGCCTCGTCAATGGCTGTCAGTTCTGCTGTGTAGACTGATAGATTATCTGACAGCCTGCCGTATTTAACAAGTTTGGAGTGTTTAGATATTTTTTCTACTACTATTGCGAAGCCAACCCTACCATTATCTGGGGTTTTTGAGCCATCCGTATAGATATGGATGTGCTCCGGGTAGTTTTCGTCAGCTGCGGCTTCAAACAGGACTTTTTTAAATGGTGGAAAGGGGGTTTCGTCTGTGGCTTTTTTAATTAGATATGGAGTGTGGCATTCCATAGGCTGGTTGATATTATATAGAGCCACTGGTATATTATCAATTCCTACCTCTATTTCTAGTTTACTGGCCCTAGTGGCAAATGAATCATTGAGTTTTTTTATTTTTTAAAAATTCTAGTCCTGGTTTAGTTATTATAGGAGTATGTTCCTGAACAGGGTGATCTAACTTGAGCGAATGGATTTTAAGGTGGTAGTTGAGATGTTGAAGATTGCGGCGGTATTTAAGTGGCATGACGTTAAATTCTACTTCTAGGCTTTGGCCGCTAGTATTGGGTGGAACTTTAGCTATTGTTCTAAGTGCTTGGTTTTGGATAACGTCTAGTTTTTGCAGCAGTTTTGGGTCGGCGCAGCTGTAAGCTTGGGCTCCATAGTCTATTCTGGAGAGTATACATGCTTTGTAAACCATAAGCATTGCTTCCGTTTGCGCCCCCCAACTGGTGCCTGAGATTGCTCTTAGTAGGTTTAGAGTATTTTTAGATTGTCTGACAATATTGTTTATATGGTCACTGAAGGTTAGTTTTGAGTCGAATGTGACCCCTAGGAATTTAATTTTTTTGACTCTTGGGATTGGTTTATTATTTGAGTTTATTTGGAGGTTATCTGCTGAGTTGACTTTATTAAATAGCATACAGACTGTTTTGGTTTCCGATAGTTTAATGCCCCAGTCCTGGGCCCACTTATTTAGTTTATTCATATCATTTTGCATTAGGCTAAATAGATTTTTGATCACTCTGCCTGTGCGCCAGATGACGCAGTCATCGGCAAACAGTGCTGTGTTTAGCGGAGTAGTTGATTTAACTTTGCTTTTAGTATTAAGTGCTTTGTTTATGTCATTAATAAATATATTAAATAAGGTTGGTGATAGGACCGAGCCTTGTGGAATGCCATTAATTATTTCTGTTTTATTTGAGTAGTGGCCGTTTACTCTGACTGAGATTGATCTATTATGGATAAAATTAATGATGAAGTTAAACATGTTTCCTTTAATTCCGTTAGTTTCTAGTTTGTTAAGTAGGCCTTGCCTCCATACCATATCAAATGCTTTTTCAATATCTATGAATATTGCTAGTACTTTGTTAGATTTGCGGAAGGCATCGTTTATGCTGTTTTGAAGTCTGACTATTTGGTCTATTGTTGAATGTTTGGCTCTGAACCCACTTTGTACATTTGTAATTAGGTTATTTTCTAATAGGTAGTTGTGTAACCTGGGATTTTGAAGGTTTTAGGTTGTTTTTGTTTTTGTTTTTTTGAGCCGGTTCCTAGCCAAGTTTCTTGTAGGCATATGATATCTGGCTTGTTGTTATTGGTGCTAATAAGTTGTATGAGTTCGGCACCATGTCCCATTGAGTGGAGACCTTTAGCGTTCCAGTGGAGAACGCTAAGGCCTTTTTTGTCTGGTTTATTATTACTTTTGGGGGCGTGTGGAGACTTGTCTCCCATTATCTGGTCCCGTAGTTAGTTATTATTATTGTTATTTTTTTTTTCCCCTTTAGTTGTTTGCCCGGTTGATGTTGTTTTTAATTTCGGATATTTCTCTTGCTAGTTTTTCTATTATTTTGGTTAGCTCGCTAACTTGGCTTTGTTCCTTATTTTGAACCATTTCGGCGTACGAGATGGTTGTTGAGACTGGCTTTGGTTTATAAGCTACTTGGTTTATTTGGTTGGTTTGGGTTTTTTTTTTTTTTTAATGTTATTGGGTTGCCTCAGTGCCTTTTGAAAATGATGGCAGCGACTGTCGTGGGCCATGTGCCGGCTGAGGCAGTTGGGGCACTGGATGGGTCGCGTACATGGGGAGTTTAGGGAGCTTCTAGGGTATTTTTGGCCGCATCTGTGACATGTTGGGAGCTCCCTGTGTTGCCTGCATTTATTGGCCCCATGGCCCCATTGTTGACAGTGGTGGCATTTAGAGGGTTTTATTTCGTACGCTTGGAGTTTATGATGGCGACCTAAGATATAAATCCAGTTGTTGACGGTTGTGTCTGCTGTAATGAGCAGATAACCGTTAGTCCAAATGTTAACCTCTTCTATTATGAGTTGGGGGTTTCTAGCCTGTAGCGCAGATTTGGTTGTTTCTTGGGGGGGTGGGGGGGGGGGGGGGGGGGGGGGGGGGAGTTTTACCAGCCATTTGTTGGCGGTTTTGGCAGTTTGGCTACTTGGTGGGTTGGTTTGGGTCATAGGTGGTGGGTTATGGGGTGATGTCAGGGTAGGGTTGGGGGTTTGGGGGGTTGGGGTAGGATCATGGTTCTGGGTTAGGGTAGAAACTAGGCAGGGTAGGGTATCGGTGAGGGTGGGTTCTTGGGTTATGTTGGAGGTAGGGGTGGGGGTAGGTGGGGTGGTGGTGGAGGTTGGGATGGTGTTAGAGGTGGGTTTTTGGGTTAGAATGGGTGTTGGGGTGGGGGGGGGTTGGTGTTTGAGGAGATTGAGAGTAGGGGGGGGGGGGGGGATAGTTTTGGAGGTAGAGGTAGTCGTTTTGTTAACGATTTTGCTGGCTGCAATTGTTTCCTGTTTGGTAGCCCTGATTCTAGTTTGGGTGGTTTTTTGCGTTTTGGTTTTTAGAAAGTTTACATTTTGTCGCTGGGGTTCGTTTGAAGTAGGTTGTTCTTTTTGCGTTTATTGGTTTAGTTGGTGGTCGTGGGTAGTTTTTGTACGGTTTATTGGCCTGATTACCTACTCTTGATTGGGGGCGTAGGCTACCTGCGTTGTTTTTAGTGGCCATTTTGTTTTTTGCGAGTGTGGCGGACGCGGTTGCTTCTATGGGGTCCGCTACTGTTGTTGGCGCTACGTTTGGGTTTGCCGATGGTTTATCTGGCAAAGGCCAGAGATTAAGCCCAGGACAGGTGTGTGTGAAACCTTCGTGGTATATACGCACGTTAAAACATATACCTGACCTGACCTGTGAAGTCTAATTCTTTTTGGCAGGTTTTAGTTACGCTTCCTACTTCTAGGTTTTTTTTAAGCAGTATGTGCAGGCTTTTGCTGTCCGTGTTGGTTTGGCTGATCTTATAGCGGATTGTTTCCACTTGTTTCCCTTTTCTACTGTTTTAAGTTCTACTTTATCCCTAACTTCAGAGTTTGGATTCATTGCTAGCTGGATTGTTGGACCTAGCGCTTCTAATTTTGTTTCCTCGCCTTTGATGTAGGTGGCTCCATTGGCTAGCTGGGTGTGGTAGAGGGCTTTGAGGGGGTTGGTGGTTGTTTCGCTTAGAAACTTTTGCCAGTAGATGTATTGGTATGGGCTGGGGTTTTCTCCATTTATGATTATCCTTCTTATCCCTTTTATTCTATTGTCCTGGTCAGCTTTTTTTGCTTTCTTGTGGCTCCTGCCCGGAGTGGCGAGGAGGTCAAACTTATTTTTAATGGGGATTTCTGGATGGATATCACCGATATCCATCTCGTCTTCTGGTTCACTGTCCGAAAACAGGTTGTATTCATGGCTCAGATTTAGTGATCCGGGCCGCTTTATCGAACTCCTAGGAGTCGTGGGGGTGGGGCGGCAGGTGGATTTACGCGCTAGGTTTAGTGCCAGCTCTTTTGTTTTTAGGTGGGGGTTAAGGCTAATGAATTCGATTTCAGGGTTTAATTCCTTGTCTATTTTGTTTTTTCTACCTTTTTTGTTGGTGGTGGGCTTACTGGGTTGGGGAGGTGGGGTAGGGGATTTTGAGGTGGGGGTTGGTTCTTTATCGTCCTGGGTTTGAACATGAATTTCTTCCTCAACCATGTTGAGCGTGGTTTCTTTGTTTTGGTATTGGTCAGCCATTTTTTTTTCTCGGTTTTAGCAGTTTTTTATTTTCTATTTCGTTTGGGCGTCAAGGCTTTGTTGAGTTCTCTAAGTTATTTTTGAGTAGTATTACGATATAACTATATTATTGTACAACTAGAGCTAGTTAGAACATGAGTTTGTTAGTGAATTTAATAGTTAATATTCCATTCCAATATTTATTTACATGCTCATATACCACTAAGGTTTCAAGCATGTCTGTCCTGGGCATAATCTCAGGCCTTTGCCAGTGACTAAGTCCAGGACAGAAAAGGGTGGGGGATAAATTTGAAGTGGGCAGATTTTGGAATAAGAATTTAGTTGTGTCCAGCGACTGCGCCGACCGACTAGTAGACACCGAAAATGAGCCGTGTTCTGACTGGAAAAAGCTAAAGTCTACGGAGAATAACTGCACCTAACATCATGTCCGGACTAAGAATTTAAAGCCAAATATAAGTTTGACTGCTCGGCCAAAAAGGTTTTAAGGTGATTTGAGCAATTGAACGGGCGCCAAAGTAAATTGCGTTGGACTATTTATAAAAAAATAAACATAAAGATTTTGAAGCTCGATCGAAAACGTTTAAAGTCCAACTAAACCCAAAAAGGAGGATACCTGTCCTAGTTAAGGTTGGTTTCTCGGGGATCTTGGAGCTTTTCGGAGTTGCGGCAGCCGATCTTTCCGCTGGCTTAGAGCCTGTACCACCGAGGAGTAGCCGGGGCCGCAGACTGCTCTGAGCATCTTGTGGAGAGACCTATTGTCAATCTTCCAGAACAAGACGCACTGTCTGTAGATCTGCTCCCTCCGATGGGTCACGACTACTCCCGGCGTACTTCCAAAGGTCTTCTGATGGATTTCGAAGAAGCTGCCGTCCTCCATTGGCTTCCAATCAATGTTTGCATATACTCCCTGTAGTTTTGCTGGTTGAGTGGTGTCCCCTTGCATGTATGGGTGGAGCTGATGTCGAAGTCCACCCAGGGCCAGGCTTCATTCGTCCTCGTCCTCGTCCTCGTCCTCATTCTCTTCCTCTTGTAGGGGGACGGCTTCAGGCGGCGGCTTGGTCTTTGCTGGTTGGGTGGTCGGTGATGACGTCTTCCTTTTTGGTGCCGCCACCGCAACAAATCCTGGTGACGACTCAACGGGAGCGGTCGTTAGAGTTGACCGCTGCACCGGAGTCGCCAGTTTTGGAGTGGAGGTCCATTTTGGTGGTGTCCTACTGGCCGGCTTGCACATCGCGATGTCCATTTCCGAGTAGGGCGGATCCGGGGATGCAGGTGCCGATGGCAGTCGCTCCCTCTCCGGAGAACTCGGTGGGGGCGGCGACGCAGAAGGGACCGCCACTGGCGGTTGGGCCGCCAGCTTTGTCCCCTCCTGAGCCGTCCCCAGCACGGGTTTCTTCCTTCTCCTTCCTCTTCCCGTTCCTCCTCTTTGGAGTGGGGTCTCCATATACCAGGGACACGGTCGCCCGTGACCCGGTATAGTTGACCCTAAACTCCAACAAGGAGCCAAAACTGGCTATCAGCCCCCCCCAGGTGGGGGGGCAAGTCGAGAGCGCACGAACACACGTCTAGTCGCAACGGGCAACGGGCAACTGTATTTACGTGCCCCTATCCACAGAGGTTCAGGCACGCCCACTACGGATTTAGCCTCTGACTTCGCCAGTGACTAACTCCGGAGCAGGGGGGGGGGGGGGGGGGGGGGGGGGGTAAGTTTGAGGTGGGCGGAATTTGGAAAAAAGCCATTTAGTAAGCGCGGACCAAATAGCAGACACTTCGCAAACTTGAAATAACACCGAGTGGGAGCCGTGTTCTGATTGGCTGAATTTCGATTCCTCGGTGAAGCCTGTTTATTACCTAAGTCTACAAAGAGTAACTGCATACCAAAACATGTCTGGACTCTAAATTTTTAACCCAAAATAGTTAAGACTGCTCGGCCGAAAAGTTTTTAAGGTGATTTTGAGCAACTGAACGGGCGCCAAAATAAAATGCGTTAGACTACTTATAAAAAAAAATAAACATAAAAATTTTGAACTGCTTACAAAACATTTAAAGTCTAACTAGCCCAATAAAAGAGGTTACTCACGGAGGCAAAGGAGGTTGGTAGAGGGGATGTCGTCAAGGAGAGCTGATGAAGAGGGACGAATCCAGATGGTGGAGGGCTTCCCGGTATGTGGACTTGGCGATGCTCTCGGTGATTGGACGGTAATCTTCCCCGGCAACGGTCTTGATGACGCGGTGGATGGTCGGGTTGTCCATTTCATCGAGAAGCATCCCTTGGTGGAAAAGTCCCCTCCGGCGGACAGTAAGGCAGATCCCTCTCCCATCTTTCATAGTAATCCTCCGCACCGAAAACTCTCCTTCCGTTAGCGGCAGAGGTTCGTAGGTCTCCGGACCAGGTTCACAAAGAAGCCGACGGACATCCCCGATGTTGGTCTTGACCAGCCTTGCGTAGCGCGTTGGTAACTTGCCAGACTGTAGTGTCCAAGGCTGGCCGATGGTCGGATCATCTATCGGCGGTGAAGTTGGTGTGGGCGGTTGAGTCGGCGGACTTGGCTTGTCTGGTTGGTCGCCTGGGGACACAACCGCCTTTCGTTTTCCAACGGCCACAAGACGGGCCTGGGTTTCTACAGCGCCACTCTTCCTGGGTGGGGGTGGCATCGCTGGAAACCCGGAGGCTGAAGGCGTCGGAGATGTGGGGGGCGATTCCATCAGGGCCCGGTTAAGGTCCGTGTCCGGCTTCGCCACTGGCAAGTCAACATCTGGACCCAGCAGGGCTGGAACAGCTGGTCTCGCTGGTGTAGACTGGGGCTTGGGGCGTACAACGGAAGAAGTCGCCGCCGGTAGTTGAGCTACCGGTTTTGACCTCCCCCGGTCCGCCCCTGGCGCGTCCATCTTCCTCCTCCTTCTCCTCCTAGGTGGCTTCCTCGCTGGTTCACCGTACACCAAGGTCACGGTTGCCCGTGGCCCGGTGTACGTGACGCGGTACTCCAATAACACTCCGTAAGAAGCAATGAGTCCCCCCAGGTGGGGGGGGGGGGGGGGGGGGGGGGGGGTGTAGCTCGAGAGAGCAGGCGCACACGTCCTGCTTCATCTTAGCTCAAATCGGAATGGCAAGAATCGACTGCGTCTAGTCGCATCGCGAGACAGTATTGGATCCAATCCAATATTTATTTACATGCTCCTATACCACTAGGGTTTCAAGCATGTCTGTCACGGGCCCATCCTCTGGATAGCCAGCAGGAGTGGTCCGGGACAGAAATATAGGGGCAATTTTAAACTTTACTCCAAAAATATTTGAGGGGACATTACCAATTTATTTGTGCATTTTCAAGCATAAAATACCTATTTCTAAAAATTTAGCCACATTTTTAGCCGGGCGGTCTAAACTTAAACAACTCTAAATCTATATCTTCTTATTTAACCCTAAGGGAATTAAGGGTAAGGTTCTTCTCTAGACTAATCCGCCACACAGAAAATTATATCATTTGAGGGAGGTGCCATGTCGGTATTGGGAATCTAAGTGTGGCAGGCAGGAGGGGGCCGAGGCCCAGGGGAGGGGGGGCCGGAGCCCCCCGGACAAACCTTAAACTCTCCTACTGCCAAACCGCCTACGCCTACGCCTACCTCCTACCCTCTGGTGGTCTCCCGCCCCCCCCCCCCCACCCCCCCACCCACCGTCCCAACCGCGATGCCCTCCACCAGCACGGCCCTCGTATAGTTGGTTTAAATTTATTTATTAGTTATATATACTCTTAACTTTAATTCTCATAAACTATCCACTGGGAGAGTGGATGTCACTTTCAGAGTGACAATATCATGTCCGGACGATGGAAAAGGAGTCTTCGTCTGTCCCCTCGCCGGAGTAGAAACGCACCCCCGGTGACCACTTGGTTCCGGGCGCCTCTCTGTAGTCCTCGAGAATCTAAAAGTTATGTCATTCACAGACGCCATCACCCTTTAATCTATAAAAACCGAAGAGCGGTCCAGGGCAATAATACCAATGACCGCTAGACGGCATGGGTACTGCTAAGTCCCATTAAATTAGAGAGGGAGCACATCTGTCTCTCTCTCATGCTTTATTTCATAATAATTAAAAATATATAATAAAATAATATATCAAAATATTAAAATACAGAGCACGCTTGTAAACATTTATACAAATAAATTAAAATCCAAAAAAAATAAAAAAAATACCAATCAGTTTAAAATTTTTTACATATATATATAACGTAGCCGGTGAGCAGTCAAGAAATGTCTAACTGCCAGGTTAGACACCTCAATATTACACCCAAGCTGATCTAGCATTCTCCCATTCATACCCCACATTCTTACTTAAAATCAAAAGGAAGGGAAAAAACCACCTACCTTAATAGTTAAAATTAATATTCTTGTAAAATTAAAATTAAAATTAATATATATTATATTTTATAATTAAAAGCCGGTATTTTATCTAGCTTCTAATATTGTGCAGAGTAACTATGTCCAAGAGCACGCCAGGCGCGATAGGACAGAGAGCTATGTTATGAGTATTTATTCACGAAATTAATAAGTGTTAATGGCATACCTCAAGAATATAATAAGAGCACCAAAAACAAAACAAAAACAAAAACAAAACAAAAAAAGGGGGGGGGGGGGAGAGCAATGGAACAATCGGCCCCAGACAGCCATCCGAGACCATTATCTGCTTAGCTAAATAACTAGTTATATTATATTTATATTGGTACATTAGTTCCAAGCACGAAGGCAATCAGGAGCCTATCAATTTCCCTCTTGTGCTCAATCGGGGGGTTCAGTAAATTTAGGCCGTTGAGCACTAAATTATGTCTCTTAAAAAAACTTTCTAAATTCTTACGTTTTAACCTGTGTCTGGTGCATTCAAGCAGAAAATGTCTCACATCCTCTACTTTATTACACACCAGACAGTTAGGGGTGGGAGATTTCTTTATTTTAAATTTATTACCATTAAGGCCATAACATACTCCCATTCTAAGTCTCGAAATTATTTTAGTGGCCTTAATGTTGAAGGATATTGGGCCGGGTCCTGCTGCCTTCGGCTTAATATATGCATGCCACACCCTGGTATGGTGGTCCCACTCGGACTGCCATAGTTTACCAAGATGTGGCTCTAATATAGAGTTAAATTCTTTATAGTTATATTTGATCTCGATCCCTATTTTCTTATCACGCAGGCTATTTCTGGCGTTCGTGTCAGCAAGTTCATTTCCTGGTATGCCGACATGTGCCGGCACCCATTCAAGTCGAACCTTAGTTCCACTGGTGATAATGCTATTGTAACATTTAAATATTTTGTTTACTAATTCGGGTCTAACACCCCCACATCCAAGGATAGCCTGAAGTGAACTCAGACTATCGGTGAAAAGCACATATCCACCAGGGCCATTTCTTTTAATATTATCATTTTGTATCCACATTAACCCATAAAGTATGGCAATAAGTTCAGATGTATAAACCGAAATATTATCAGTAAGCCTGGCCCTAATGGCTATCGGTTTTATATTTTTGTTAATTTTAATAGCAAAAGCCATACCTGTTTTTCCAGTGGCGGGGTCCTTCGATCCATCTGTGTACACTTGTACACAGTCTGGATAGAATTTTTCCACAACTGCCTGAAATATAATTTTTTTAATATATGGGTTATCATACTTAATTATTTCATCTCTAATGTGGAAGTTTACCACTGGGCGTTCGAACTGCCACGGATAATCCAGTCTACCACTAGCATCCCCAATGGTCAGTCCAGAAACTCCAAAATCAGTGGCATATTTATTAAGATAAGAGATAATGGATATATCCCTATCCCCGACCGTCTTAACCTCCTGAGGAGCTAAACTATTTATAGGAGAATCAGGCACCTGGTTCCTTGTTTTACTTATATACCGGAAACCTTGCCTGATTCTCCTCAAGGTAAGAGGAAGTACTCCCAATTCCACCATTATACTATCATATGGAGTACAGATAGCTCCCCCAATAATTATCTTGAGGGCCCTACCATATACTCCATCAAGTTTTTTTAAGTGGGTTTGGGTTGCACACCCAAAGGCCATTGCACCATATTGGAGTCTGGACACAATGAAGGCCTCGAAGACCATAAGCAGAGTTTTCCTGTCTGCACCCCATGACGTACCGGAAAGTATCCTCAAAAGATTTAAATAGAGGACACAATTACCGGTAATCCCAGCAATGTGTTCGCCAAAACTAAGGGCATGGTCGAAGATTACACCCAGAAACTTGACAGACTGTACTTGTTTAATAATAATATTTTTAAATTTCAATTCTAACTTATATCTTTTTTAAAATTCTCTACATTTCTGAAATACTATACAGTTAGTTTTAGCTTTGGAGATAGTAACCCCCCAGGCTGCTGACCATCTATGTAGATTATCTAAGTCATTCTGGAGGTCTGTTTTGATATCATCATAGGTTTTCCCTATCCTCCAGAATGCTGTATCGTCAGCAAAAAGTCCGACACTTAGGGATGTTTTAGTGCTTTTATTGGAAGTGATAAGTGCTATATCTAGATCATTTATGAAGATTCCAAACAATGTGGGCGCTATCACTGAGCCTTGTGGGATACCATTCTCCAAATTTAAAATGGGGGAAAAACTACCATTAACATTAACGGCAAATGTTCTTTCTTCTAAATTTTTTACTATAAATGAGAACATTGCCCCTTTTATCCCCATTTGATAAATTTTGAACAACAAACCGCGTCTCCAGACCATGTCGTATGCCTTTTCAATATCCACAAAAACCCCCGCCACCTTGCGGCCACTCCGAAACGCATCTTTGACCTCGGTTTGAAGCCTAACTAGGTGGTCGGTAGTTGAGTGGTGTCTCCTAAAACCACTCTGGAAAACCGACAATAATTTGTTGGTCTCGGAAAGTGGATAAGGCGTTGGTTTACCATACTCTCCATGGTCTTACAGACGCTGGATGTTAGGGATATTGGCCTATAATTGTACGGATCGAGGGGGTCCTTACCCTGCTTTGGAAGTCCAAAGACCTCTGCATGTTTCCAATTAAGAGGAAGAGCCCCCTCGAGCCATATTAAATTATATAATTCTAGGAACAGTCCGAGGGTTTTGGTAGGCATATCTTTAAAAAATATATAGCTAAATCTATCTGGCCCTGGAGCTGAGCCCTTACGGTTACCAAAAGCCTCTTTCAGTTCCCAGATTTTAAAAGGTGCATTGTATGGTCTGACAGAATCCGGGCTATGATCTTCAAGGGGGATCGGGCTATCTCTTTCCATTTTAATTTTTCTAGTTTGAAAGAATAGTGAATAGTTAGTTGTAGCTGAGTTTTGCCTAAAAGTTGCTCCTAAAACATTAGCTTTTAATTGATCATTAGTATAAACTTTACTGTTTTTAAGTATACTATTATTTTTTGTAGATCTCCCCTGAATCCTTTTAATCCTCGACCATACTTCTTTTACCTCTGAATCCTTGTTTAGCGAACTACAGAACTGGTGCCATGAGGCATTTTTTAATTTAATAATATTTAACTTTAATTTATATTTACTTTCTTTAAATTTCTGTATATTCTCTAAATTTATAAATTTCTTTAATTTCCTTCTACATTTATTTCTTTCGGCTTTTTGCTTGGATAGTTCCTCATTCCACCACGGGACGGAAGAGCGACTACCCTTATTACTAAATATTGGAATTGTTTTATCTGCTATTTCTATAATTACTTTAATCAATTTATTATTAAATATATTAATATTCTTATCTCTAATCTGCTCATGGTCCAAGAGACCACACATGTGACCAAAGTCCACCCAATTTGCTTTATCTAAATTCCATTTACATTTAGTATTATTATTTTTATCAAGAGTCTCCCACTCACATTTAGCTGCTAAATTTTTTGAGACGAAAGATAGATCCAGACACGACCATGTATGGTGGGTGTCAGAAAAATAGGTAAAACTACCATCATTTAAACAAGCCATATTTAAATTATCCATATACTGTTCTATTATATTACCTTGTAAATTAGTTGTATCCGACCCCCATAAAATATTTTTACAATTAAAATCCCCCACTACTATTAAATTTATATTATTACTCCCTATTGGTTTCAAAAAGTCATCTATACTTAATTTTTTTCCTGATAATCTAGTATGTACATAATAATTAAAAATATTAATATTATTATTTTTAGTATGAAGTGACACCCCCAAAACTTCGATCTCTGGTTTCGTCTCAATTACAGTAAGCTGGGAGTGGGAAATTCCATTTCTGACAAAGGTAGCTACCCCCCCCCCCCCCCCCCCGTGGATTTATTGCCACTATTAAAAAAGAGACCTGTATATCCTGAAATTTTATATTCTGCAAATAGTTTATTTTTTTTAGTTTGTAACGAGTTATTCGGTAATAAGGTCTCTTGAATGGCAATAATATCAATAAACTTATTATGGTCAATATAATTTTTAAGTTCTGGACCATTGGTGCGCAGACCACGGGCGTTCCACTGTAATATGTTTAAACCATTATGGTTAATAAATTTATTATTATTATTATTATTATTATTATTATAAGTAATATTCATGCCTTTAGGGCCTGTCTGCATGATGAGACACGGAGCAATTCTAATTTCCCGGGGACTAACTTTGTCTAACAGTTTAGTCCACATTATCATTGCTCCGTGGCTCCTGTGCTACCAGGTCTCTGGCCCTATACCAGGCAACATTACGTGCCTCAATGGCTCTAGGGTCAACCTCGAATAGCTAAATTAATGTTTAACAACTCACAGGCATCACCAGAGGCCATCCGAATGTCAGCTATAGAAAATTTAGAAGTCGGGACCTTTTTGTTCTCTCGGGTCAAAAGAAGTCCAGAAAGTATTCTAACTAAATCGAGAGCTGTAATTATGTGATTTTAATTGATTGGTCCCTGAGGTTACGCCGGCATAAGAATTAACAGCAGAGACTGGTCGGCTAAAATTATGTCCAGACTCAGTCTTGCTAGTTAATTTTGCGCCAGCTGCCAGTCCCGGGGGGCAGGGCTCGGCCATATTGGCTTCCCGAGATCTTTTTGGAATTGGGCACCCTGTCCGCCATGATGCGGACCGCCCTCCTATAGTCAGGACACCCCTTGTCATGGGTGTAGTGTGCCCCCCTACAGTTAGCACAAGACAACGGTCTCGTGCACGGATTGTCGGGGGATCTCCTGGGGTGGGCGGCCCCACACCTAAAACAGACAGGGAACTCTCTAGTGGCCCTGCACTTTTTTGTTAAATGACCCCATCTCTGGCATCTGGCGCATTTGACTGGTTTTACCTGGTATGGGTGTAGTCGATGTTCCACCCCTTTAACCCTTATGGTCTCCGCCGCCGAGGGTTCGGCCAACAGGACATCCAGATACCCATTGCCCCAAACTGTTACGTTCGAGACAGGTATATCCGGATTGTCCGTCCTGACCGAAGAGAAGATGGCTGGGCCATTAGCTCCCTTAAGATCTGTTTTAATTATCCTTCGTAGAGAGAGGGGTGGATTACCTCCTCCATCCCTCTGAGAAGAGCCTCCCCTTACAACCTCCCTAAAGGGTTCCCTAGAGCTGTAGGGGCGCTTTATTTGTGTTTGGGCGCCCCCCTCTCTCACTGGTTTAACTTGTTTATAAAAGGGGGGTGAAGGCCCAGCCCCCCTCTGCCCCTGGCGCACTACGGCTTACGATGAGACAAGACGTGTGCGCCTGCTCTCTCGAGTTACCCCCCCCACCTGGGGGGATTGATAGCCAGCTATGGAGTGTTACTGGAATACCGGGTCACGTATACCGGGTCACGGGCTTCCGTGACTTTGGTGTACGGGGACCCGGTACCACAGAAGAAAGGAAGGTGGAGGAAGAGGAGACGTGCGCCAGCGGCGGCGCAGGGGGAGACAAAACCGGCGGCTAAACCGCCGGCAGCGACTCCGTCTGCTGGATCGCCCAACGCCGCTCAACTGAAGAGGAAGACGAAGATGGAAGTGGTCTCGGCCCCAGTCATCAACGTCCCCTCTGCAGGAACCGAGGAAAGTGACATGCCGGACTCAGTCTTCTGCAGTTCGTCGTACATCCGACCCGATCCGCCTGCCTTTACTTCTGGGCTTCCGGACTTGTCGCCGATTAAACCGGTGGCACCCGTTGAGACCCAGGCCCGGAAGACGGCTGTGGTTAAGAGGAAGGCGACCACTCCCCCGAGTGCCACTCCAGCCAAGCCAAGTCACCCGACTCAACCGCCGAATCCAGATGAACAACCAGAGGGACCATGGACACTGAAGGCCGGCAAACTCCATCCGCGGTTCCAACAGCTGATGAAGATCAACATCGAGGACGTGCGCCAGCTCATTAGTGAGCCGAAACATAGCGCATACCATCCGCTACCGACCGAGTCCGATGAAGGGGAATTTGCTGTCCATCGAGTCCAGGTGGATGTGGATATCACTGCAGTTTGCGTCACCGTTCGCCGGAAGGGAAGATACAATCAAGCGCTGCTACTTAAGGAGATGGACAACCCGTCACTACATCGCGTCCTCAAAATCCTGGCGGGGACAGAGTACAGTCACATCACAAAGATGGTAGCAGCCTCTCCCTACCGGCATGATCTTCCACTACTGGACGCCACCGACTTCATCGGCTCGCCGTAGCCCCCAACCTCCTAACAACCTTTACCTCCGTGAGTACTAACCTCTTTTATTGGGCTAGTTAGACTTTAAATGTTTTGGAACGCAGTTCAAAATTCTTATGTTTATTTTTTTATAAATAGTCTAACGCATTTTATTTTGGCGCCCGTTCAATTGCTCAAAATCACCTTAAAACTTTTCGGCTGAGCAGTCTTAACCATTTTTGGCTAAAATTTTAGAGTCCAGACATGTATCGGTATGCAGTACTCTTTGTAGACTTAGGTAAAAAACAGGCTTCACCGAGGAATCGAAATTCAGCCAATCAGAACACGGCTCCCACTCGGTGTTACTTCAAGTTTATGAAGTGTCTGCTATTTGGTCCGCGCTCACTAAATGGCTTTTTTCCAAATTCCGCCCACCTCAAACTTACCCCCCCCCCCCCTGCTCCAGAGTCAGTCACTGGCGAAGTCAGAGGCTAATCCCGAAGTGGGCGTGCCTGAACCCTAGTGGATAGGGGCACGTAAATATAGTTGCCCGTTGCCCGTTGCCCCTGGCGGGTTTTCTCCCCAGTTTTCAGGGGGGGAAAAGGGTCCACCTCCATACCGGAAGAGTTTAGTTTTGACGGTAAACTAGTGTTAACTTTAGTGGACGGAAGTTCCACCCTCCCTTTGTTCGGTTTAGTTCTTTTTATCCCGGGGGGTGGTATTCTTTTTTTATTGATTAAAAAGTCTCCCGCGGTGGGAGAGTCTGCGTAGTTTGAACCTGAAGTGTTAGCATACCGGCGCTTCCTCTTTTTTTGTATCACTTCAGTGAAAGCCTCGGTAGACTGGCCGCAGGGGTGAATGGTGACCACCTCATCTAACCAGTAGCCCACCCCCACTGCTTTAGGGATATTCGGCAGGTTGTTCGGTTCGTCTGGTTTGAAGCTACTATGCTCTTCCTTTGACTCATTACCGGACACCTCCGAAGCCCGCTTCGTGGGTTCCCGCGACCCCGTACCGCTGACAACAGTCGCCAGCTGCCTACGTGCTACTTCACTAGAGGGATCGAAACCAGCTGTATTTGAACTCGCGCGGACGTCGTAGGACACCCTACGAATAGCTCCAGCGCGAGTTTCGTCAGTTTGGATCCCCGACTCGACTCCTATCTCAATTCTTTCTGAGACGGTGGCCTTGAGCCGGGGACTAATGCTATTGTTTAATTGTTCATGGAGTGACTCTGCCAAAGCCAATGTTTGGCTAGGGCCGGGTCCAAAGGTCTCTACATAGCTGTCGGTCGACAAATCATTGCAGATGTTCATATCCCTCCCCCCCCCCCCCCCCCCTGGGCTCTCTAAAGCAACTCTTAAAAATCACCACCACTTCATCCGCGCAGTCAGGGAAGGGTCTGATCTTCATAGTTGGCCCCAGGGCCGCAAAGGGGGCGTCCTGGTTGGTTCTAACAAAACAAGCTCCCCCGGGAACCCTGGAGTAAAAAAACACTGTTTTTAAAAGCTCTTGAGGAAGAGCTTTTTTGCATTTCTAAAATTGTAGTTTGGAGATACTGAAGCCCGTAGGGGGTCGGATCAAAATCGTTATAAAAAACTCTTCTCAACCCCTGAATTTCTGTGTTTTCTTGTTTAGATTTTCTTCTGGTTAGTTTAATACGGGAAGGGGTTGAGACACTATTGGATATATCAGACATATCCCCGAGAGGCGCAAACGAATTGGTGGTTGGAATGGGATATACCATTTTTTCCTGATTATACTCAGACTTACCCTTGGTCGAGGTGTTATTCATTTCTTCTTCTTCCTCATTAGGCAGCGGCCCCGCCTTCCTCTTACGCAATTTTACATCAAACAGCCCGGGGGGCGGGGTCGGAGACCTCACGTACACCGAGCCGTCCGAGGTAAGAGCTGAATTGGAAAGCAGGCCGCTCACCTCGCCCTCATGTTCTAAAGACAAAGCCGAGACATTTTTGCTATCTTTATTATCTGTAATCCCCTCACCCGAGCAGTTGATCACTACTATTTCTTCTTGTGTAGCCGGGGTCGGGGTAGAACCATCATTGTCGTCTTCGGCTAAATTAGAAATATCACTGAAGTCACACGACAGCTCCCTGACCAAACTCTCGTCATCTGATTCGAGCAAATTTTCCTCCCCCCGGGCAGGCCTCCCAGATGTATATTTTTCTGTTAAAAAGGAGAGGCCTCCCCCGGGGAGTGGAGTATCGTGCCTGGCGCGCTTCGACGGCGTAGACGCACACGGTTTCTTCGGCGTCGTTTCAGTATCGGCGGATGGGTCCCAATCCAGTTGTTCAACCGCCGGTTGCTCTCCTTCCACACTCGGGAGGGACGAGCTACTCCGCGCCAGCACCGACTGTTTGGACATTTCAGTTAAAATTTCGCTAGCTAAACTTTTATAATTCCTCTGCATATCTCACACGTGTTAGTTCAACTAAATTACTCGACAATATTATTCAACACAATTATTTAGACGAGTGAAACTAGGCCTGGTATCTGGCAATACGCGGACTAAGTTTACCACGTGTATAGAATTTACAATAGCCCCGGTAGCTATTAACGTGCGCAAAAAGGCACAACAAACTTACATACACTTGAATTCTTCAGCTTGGGTGTAGAGAAACAATTAATAAGTTAATTAAATAGTTTAAGTAAACAAAGGTTGAAGTTATGTACTATAATTTCGTTAGTAAGCAGGAGCTTCAAAACAACAACCTTGTCACCGGCTACACAGCAGCGAAACGGGCAACGGGCAACTATATTTACGTGTCCCTATCCACAGGGGTTCAGGCACGCCCACTACGGATTTAGCCTCTGACTTCGCCAGTGACTAACTCCGGAGCAGGGGGGGGGGGGGGGGGTAAGTTTGAGGTGGGCGGAATTTGGAAAAAAGCCATTTAGTAAGCGCGGACCAAATAGCAGACACTTCGCAAAGTTGAAGTAACACCGAGTGGGAGCCGTGTTCTGATTGGCTGAATTTCGATTCCTCGGTGAAGCCTGTTTATTACCTAAGTCTACAAAGAGTAACTGCATACCAAAACATGTCTGGACTCTAAATTTTTAACCCAAAATAGTTAAGACTGCTCGGCCGAAAAGTTTTTAAGGTGATTTTGAGCAATTGAACGGGCGCCAAAATAAAATGTGTTAGACTACTTATAAAAAAATAAACATAAAAATTTTGAACTGCTTACAAAAAGTTTAAAGTCTAACTAGCCCAATAAAAGAGTTAGTACTCACGGAGGAAAGGTTGACTAGGGGGAGGAGAGCCAAACCCTGGTGTCCAGATGGGGGATCAGCTGGTGTATATCCGGCTTCGCTAGCAGTCTAGTGATCACAGGATACTGTTTGTGGAACACCTTCTTCATCAGGCGATGAATCGAAATGTTGTCCATTTCTGCAAACAGTAGAGCCTGGCTGTAGCGGTTGTCCAGATGATGGGTAATACTCACAGCTGACCGCCCATCCTTGAAGGTCACTGGGTGCATCTCGAATTCACCGTCGGCGTTCGGGATGTCCTCGAAGTTACGGCAACGGGGCACTGCCAAGAGGTGCTTGGTGTCCGGGACACCAATGACGGCGCACTTGGAGAAGCGGCGATCCAGTTTCCCGTGCAGAGTCCAGGAGTCCATGGATTCACCGGACTCTGCACCTTCTGGTGGTGGCGGAGGTTGTTTTGGTGGAGTTCTTATAATGGGAACAGTGGTCGCCACCTCTGCCTTGCGCTTTCCAACAGCTCCTTGGCGGTCCGGGATAGCCATTGGTGACACCGGTAAAATTGGTGACACGTCAATGCTATCCAGAGTATGACGTGGCGAAGTGCTGGATCGAGTCGGTGTCCTAGTGACACTAGCCTCGTGAACTCGGACCGCCTCCGGAGCGGGAGCTGGGCCGGTCGAAACTGGCTTCCCTTCCTTCTTTCCGGTGGAAACTACAGGAAGCGGCGAAGCAGAAGGAGCCGCTGCCGGTGGTTTAGCCACCGGGGTTGGCCCCCCCCTGGACCGTTCCTGGCGGGTTTCTCCTCTTCTTCCTCGTCCTCCTCTTCTTGGTTGGAACCGGGTCGCCGTACACCAAGGTCACGGTTGCCCGTGACCCGGTGTACGCGACGCGGTACTCCAACAACACTCCATATGTTGTTATGAGTCCCCCCAGGTGAGGGGGGGGGGGGGGGGTAACTCCAGAGAGCATGGACAGACGTCTTGCTTCATCTTAAACAATTTTGGAATGCAGCAGCGAAATCGTTGACAGTATTGGATGATGATGATGATAACTAGTTTAACGTGCCCATATACCACTAGGGTTTCGAACACGCCCATCCCGAGTCCGACCTCCGATAAGATCGGTGGCCTGACTCGGGATGGAGGGGGGGGGGGGGGGGGGGGGGGGAGGTGAAAATGGGCAGAATTTTGAAAATAGCAATTAGTAAAAAAGTTAATAAATTAAAGAAAAAAAAGAAAACGGTTACAAGCCAAAAATAAAAAAGAATTGACTGCTCGGCCGAATATTTATATAATTTGGAGCATTTTAGAAGGACAGTCCAAAATTAAATAAGAGAAAGAAGAGAGGATCGGACTATTTAATAATATTAAAAAAAAGAAGTAATTTCGACATAAAATTTTGAACGCAGATCTAAACGTTTAAAGTCCGATCGATATGTCCACGCGAGTGGCCTCGTTAAGGCCGTTTGGGTGCACAGCTTAAAGGGACGAGATGGGTTGCATCCCGTCAAGAAAACCCCTAGATTGACAGTCGATAGACGTTGAAGGTGTAGTGCTGTGCTGAAATACAGATCTTGAGAAGCCGGATCCGTCTGAACGAGTAGAGTATCAGACTAGGGTATAGTCCAGTCGTCATGGGTGGTATAGTGGTGCGGACGGGCCCGACTCCGGAGGATACGAGATAGTATCACTATAAAACAATGTAAAGTCTAGAAAAAGAGTAGTAGGGGCCGACCCCGCTTCCTATTTCTTCTTAGAGTGGGGCGGTCAATCTTCCAGTGCTGCTAGGACAGGCTCGGACATGTAGAGACTAAACGCGAACAACCGTGGCGTTCTGCAGAATGGCCGTCATACGAGTCACGAAAAAACAAGTCAACATAGTCAGACGGAGAAAAACGTGGAGGCGAGGAATCTCGCTGAAAAAGAATCCAACCTGGTGGTGCAGACTGTCGAAACGAGAAGCGTTCCAGCGTTCAATCTGTTCCAATGGCCGCATACATCCCAGTAGAAAACTTCATTTCGCTGACAAAAACAACGAAATGAAGGACCCCCAAGTCGAGCACACGAAAGCACGTGCAGTGTGCACAAGCGAAACAAACACGTCTTACCGCGTGCAGCTCCAGACTGGGAATGGACAGTATTGGAATCATAGTTAATATTGTTGTTGTTAACGGCTTTAACGTGCATATATACCACGTAGGTTTCACGCACGCCTGTCCTGGGCACAATCTCTGGCCTTTGCCAGTGACTGAGTCCAGGACAAGGGGGGGGGGATGAATTTGAGGTGGGCGGAATTTTGAATAAGTATTTAGTAGTGTCCAGCGACTGCGCGGACCGACTAGTAGACACCGAAAATGGGCCGTGTTCTGACTGGCTGAATTTCGATTCCTTCGGGTCTAACTAGAAAAACCTAAGTCTACGGAGAATACCTGCACCTAACATCATGTCCGGACTAATAATTTAAACCCTAAAATAAGTTTGATTGCTCGGCCGAAAAGGTTTTAAGGTGATTTGAGCAATTGAATGGGCGCCAAAGTAAAGTGCGTTGGACTATTTATAAAAAAATAAACATAAGAATTTGGAAGCTCGGTCGAAACATGTTTAAAGTCCAACTAAGCCCAAAAAGGAGGTTACCTGTCCTAGGTAAGGTTGGTTATCACGGGGATCCTGGAGTTTCTCGCAGTGACGGCAGCTGGTGTTGTCGCTGGCGTAGAGCCTTTACCACCGTGGAGTAACCGGGGCCGCAGACTGCTCTGAGCATCTTATGAAGAGACCCGTTGTCCATCTTCATAACCATGACGCACTGTCTATAAATCTGGTCCCTTCGGTGGGTTACGATCACTCCCGGTGTAGCACCAAAGGTCTTGTGGTGGATTTCATAGCTGCTGCCGTCCTCCATTGGCTTCCAGTCAATGTTGGCAAACCCTCCCCGGAGTTTGGTCGGTTGGAGAGTGTCCCCCTGCAAGTACGGGTGGAGCTGATGGCGAAGTCCACCCAGGGCCAGTCTCCATTCGTTCTCGTCCTCGTCCTCGTCCTCGTGTTCTTATCCTCTTCCAGGGGGACGGCTTCCGGCGGTGGCTTAGTCTTGGCTGGTTGGATGGTCGGTGATGAAGCCTTCCTTTTCGGTGCCGCCACAGCAACAAATCCTGGTGACGACTCAACGGGAGCAGTCGTTAAAGTTGACCGCTGCACCGGAGTCGTCATTTTAGGAGTGGAGGTCCACTTCGGTGGTGACCTACTGGCCGGCTGGCACATCGCTGTGTCCATGACCGAGTAGGGCTGGTCCGGGGGTGCGGGTGCCGATGGTTGCCGCGTCCTCTCCGGAGAACTCGGTGGGGGCGGCGACGCAGAAGGGACCGCCACTGGCGGTTGAGCCGCCAGCTTTGCTCCCTCCTGAGCCGTCCCTAGCACGGGTTTCTTCCTTCTCCTTCCTCTTCCCGTTCCTCCTGTCCTCTTCTTTGGAGTGGGGTCTCCATATACCAGGGACACGGTCGCCCGTGACCCGGTATAGTTGACCCTAAACTCCAACAAGGAGCCAAAACTGGCTATCAGCCCCCCCCCAGGTGGGGGGGGGGGGGCAAGTCGAGAGCGCACGAACACACGTCTAGTCGCATCGCGAGACAGTATTGGGAGTGGGAACTATTTTATCGTGCCCCTATCCACAGAGGTTCAGGCACGCCCACTACGGATTTAGCCTCTGACTTCGCCAGTGACTAACTCCGGAGCAAGGGGGGGGGGGGGGGGGTGTGTAAGTTTGAGGTGGGCGGAATTTGGAAGAAAGCCATTTAGTAAGGTCAACGCGAGTGCGGACCAAATAGCAGACACTTCGTAAACTTGAAGTACACCGAGTGGGAGCCGTGCTCTGATTGGCTGAATTTCGATTCCTCGGTGAAGCCTGTATTTTACCTAAGTCTACAAAGAGTAACTGCATCCAAAACATGTCCGGACTCTAAAATTTAACCTAAAATAGTTAAGACTGCTCAGCCAAAAGGTTTTTAAGGTGATTTTGAGCAATTGAACGGGCGCCAAAATAAAATGCGTTAGACTACTTATAAAAAAATAAACATAAGAATTTTGAACTGCTTCCAAAACGTTTAAAGTCTAACTAGCCAAAAAATGAGGTTGGTACTCACGGAGGTAAAGGTTGTTATCTAGGGGGTTCCGATGTAGTCTTGGATGTCAAGGTGCGGGAGGAACTGCCGGACATGTTTTGGATGCAGTTACTCTTTGTAGACTTAGGTAAAATACAGGCTTCACCGAGGAATCGAAATTCAGCCAATCAGAGCACGGCTCCCACTCGGTGTACTTCAAGTTTACGAAGTGTCTGCTATTTGGTCCGCGCTCGCGTTGACCTTACTAAATGGCTTTCTTCCAAATTCCGCCCACCTCAAACTTACACCCCCCCCCCCCCCCCTCTTGCTCCGGAGTTAGTCACTGGCGAAGTCAGAGGCTAAATCCGTAGTGGGCGTGCCTGAACCTCTGTGGATAGGGGCACGAGAAAATAGTTCCCACTCCCCACTTAACTCGCTATATTAACTATCTCCAATACTGTCTGGCGAAGTCAGAGGCTAAATCCGTAGTGGGCGTGCCTGAACCTCTGTGGATAGGGGCACGATAAAATAGTTCCCACTCCCAATACTGTGTCGCGATGCGACTAGACGTGTGTTCGTGCGCTCTCGACTTGCCCCCCCCACCTGGGGGGGGGGGGGGCTGATAGCCAGTTTTGGCTCCTTGTTGGCTCCGGGGGGGGGGGGGGGGGGCAGTCCCCCGGACAAACCTAACACCCCTTACGGCCAAAACCGCCTACGCCTACCGCCCTAACCATCTTCCGGTGGAGTATCCCCCACCCACCCAGCAAAGAAATGATAATTTTGATTGTTTCCCTGAAATAATGCGTGCCCTGTAACAAACCATTCTTCTTTGAATATTTAATTCCACGGGCACTTTCCCCAATTCTCCGTATAACATAAATAATGGGGTGGATTTGTTTGTTGGCAGGATGTGTCGGAAGAAATTTATTTGAACAGAATCGCATATATCGTTTTTTCCATATCCCCAAACTTCGCAACTGTATAACAAAATTGGGAGAACCATTGATTCAAACATTTTAAGTTTACACTCAATCGATAGATTATTGTCTTTAGATTTCGCCAATACAACATACATAGCTTCAATTGCTTGATGTTTTAATTGAGCCTTGGTCGTTTTAAAATCATTTAATTTGCTAAAAGTGACCCCAAGGTATTTAAATTACTTCGCATTTTCAAGAACATATTTTCCAAATTTGAAAGTATATTTATAATCTCTGGCATTTCCATTGAAAATTAATACTTTAGTTTTTGAGATATTTGTCTTTAGTTTCCATTTATTACAGTACTGATCGAATACGTTTAGTGTGTGTTGTAAATCAGCGGCATTGGTAGCTAGTATAGCAGTATCATCTGCATAAAGTAAGCAAAGTAAGTGAATGCCGATGTCCAGCGGGTTTTGTTGTTTTCATCAATGGGGGTAACTCCTTTGCATCCAAAATTAATTAAATATTTGTCTAGGTAATTTAGATACAAGGAAAATAGGACTGGGGATAAATTTTCACCCTGACGGACGCCGTTGCTGCATGGGAATAATGAAGATTTCTGATTGTTTGCATTAATTAATGATTTTATGCCTTTATATATTTGGTAGATAATTTTTAAAAATTTACCGTTTATGCCATAATCCAGTAGCTTATGCCATAAGTGTGTACGAGATACCATATCAAAAGCTTTCTGGAATTCGACAAAAGTGCAGAATAATTTCTGTGTTTGTTTTTTAAAAAATATCTATCAAAGTATGTAATGTAAATATATGGTCTATTGTTGAATATCCTTTTCGAAATGCTGACTGCGCTTCACTCAAAATATCATTTTTCTTCAGTAATGTTTTTAAGCGGGTATTCAGTATAGGTTGTAAATCATTTAGAAACAGCAGGAGAGTAAAGTTATGGGTCGAATAATTTTCAGGTAATGAACGGTCCCCCTTTATTTTTATACATTGGGATAATTGTACCCTTTAAGCCATTCGTCTGGGAAAAACAGAATGATCTAGTATTGTATTAAACAATTTAACATATAGACTGGAATGAATAAGTCAGCAGTAAGATTTAATATATTGAAGATATTTACTTGGTTGTCGGTGCCAGGCCGCTTTTTTATTTTTTCAGTTGATTTATGGACCTTTTAAGTTCGTATTTGCTAAATTTTCCGTTTATGGTTTCATTATTATTTACTTCGTCAATTACTTCGTTTATATTAAAATCTGGTACAGTATCATTTTGGTCACTCTTATTTAGATCACTGAATTTTTTTTAAAAAGTCCTCCACTGAAGGTATGTGTTTTTCTGGTTTTTCTGGTGTTTTCTGTCCCTTAAATATTTTATAAAATTCTTTTGGGTCATCGGAACGAAGTTGTCGCATTTTCTTTTCCGTAATGAATTTACTTTTTGAAATGGCTTTTGCTATACACTTTTTATAAGATTTACTAGCATTAACTTTGTTAGCTATATTTTTGTTTATTGCATACTGCTTTTTTGACTCGTAATATTTTGTTCCTAGATTCTGACACATTTTCCCAAACCAAGGTCGCTTACTATTTGGCGGTTTGCCACGGCTGTTGAAACGTGCATGCACGTGACCAAAAGTTATTGCAGCAGAGTCTAAAAATAGATTTTTCAATGTAGCGGCTGTTTGGTTGACACGTGTTTGGATTCGTTGTCTACAATAACTGAGATTGTTTGAAATAGGTTTGTATCAATGTTATTAATAAATGCCTCGCATTTATTGGGAATCCATCTACGTATCTTAACAGGTATTGTTTCTTCATCTATACATTCGTTATTTGTGTCGTGTCTATTCGAGTTATTTTTACTGTTACAGGTAAGTTCAAAGCTTAATGCACAGTGAATATCAAAGAAAAGTGGGTCAAATTCACAGACTTCGAAATGTTTAACAATTTAAAAAATATGATGAGAACCAATAACATAATCAATTAGACTACAGTCTTTACTAGTTACATCACCTACATATTTATCTTTACCGCATCTACCATTTAATATATATATTTAGTTCCTTTCTGAAGATAAGTACAGACTGAAACATGTAAAAGGATCATTATTTCTTTAAATTGTTTTTTAAAATACATATATACTGTACACTTGTTTTTCTTTATAATATATATATATATATATATATATATATATATATCTATATATATATATTATGTAATTTACATAATTCTAGAAGTTTAAGACCATGCCCATTTACCCTGCCATTATCCTTGCTTGCCAGGTCTCTAGATATATTTAAACTATCAAGCTTTGCTATATCATTCAAGAAAGTTTCTACATCAATATTTTCAATATATATAGAATTATCATCTGGTTTAGTATAATCTGGTAAACACTTTGTTCTTGCATTAAAATCACCCACTAAAATCATGGGTTTTCCAGGTTCCACATTTTGAAAAAATCTAATTTTCAAGAACATCAAATGTATTTTCTTTAAAATAGGGTGAGCCAATTGGAGGGATACATACAAACACCAGCAGTGTATACAGTTTGTTTTACTTGTTTTATAATACTAAACCAGGAGATATATGTGTGAATTATTGTTTTCATTTACTTTTATCAGGTGAGTCAGTTCATTTCTCAACATTAACACCAATAGCAAATGCCACCTGATGGTCTTTTACCTGTTCTGTTGTTTAGATAAACTGTGTAACCTGGAATTAATGTAGACAGGCAGCAGTTGCATCTGTTTTGCTTTCTGTGAAGATAGAATATCATACTGTGAGATAATGTTACAAACGTCTGGTATCACAAATTTGCTTCTTAAACCACATACATTCAAACTAAGTATTTTCAAATTGATACAATGTTGTTGTAATTATTTTCTACGCTATCTATACTATTTACACCGTCTGAGGAATTATCAGACAGTATATCTGCATGTATTGTGGTAGGTAAGGCACTGCTGGGGATAGTATTTTGGGGACCAGCATTAGTTGTAATGTTATGTTCTGTATTAGTTTCAGAATGGTTGTTCATAGGGGGGTAAACATCACAATGGTGCACTATGGGGTTGTGTCTGTCATGTACACTGTTTAAAATATCTAAATGAAAAAATATTTTCCACTGTACAATTAGTAACAGGAGAGAAAGAAGATACTTTTGGTGTAAAAGTACCTTTTGTTCCTTGGCATTCTTTCCTCATTTTAGACTGGGTCACAGGTACATGTAAATCAGTTACAGTATTACAAGTATTAGTCAATCAATAAAATATTTACATGCTCCTATACCACGAAGGTTTCGAGGATGTCTATCCCAGGTTCGGCCACCGGATGCCAGTAGTCCAACCTGGGACAGAACAATTACTGGGGCAATTTTGATATTTAAACAAACAGGGAAAAAGGACTTTACAATAAATATTTTTTTGCGTTATTTTCCCAAACAATATTTAATATACAGCAAACAACTAACAATTTGTAACGCAAATTTAGATCGGGCAGTCCTAAATAAAAATATATTTTAAAATGTTTTTAAAATATATTAATTAGCCCTCAAAATAGGGGTGGCAGGTGACTAGGAGGTTAGGCTTCAGCCACAGGAGGGTTTTTTTTTAATAGGGAAATATGTTTTTAAAACTTAGGGGCACCCATCGTATTGGGGACTTCGGTGTGGCCGAAACCGGGGCAGGTTCCCGGGGGGGGGGGGGGGCAGCCCCGGACAAACCTACAACTTCTTACGACCTCAAAACCGCCTACGCCACTACCCCCCTAACCCATCCTTCCGGTGGAGTAATCCCCCACCCACCCGCACCCCCCCCCGGCCAAACCCAACCGTCGTGGCCCAACTCCAGTCTCGGTTGCCCCCAGCACATAAAAAAACGAGCATTAGGCCAAGGGCCAACGATCATACCAGAGAAAAAAACATAATAATAATACTAATAATAAAAAAAAGAAGAGAAAAAAGTATTTAACAGGGAAAGTTAAAGCGTCTGCTCTGAGTCTGGCCAATATAAAAACGTATTCTGTAGGCCTGCTTCCCAAGTCCAGGGGCGCCGCTCTATAATCCTGGAGAAACAGAACGTTATGGCCATTCATCAGACGCTGGCACTACTTTAATTTAGAAAAACCTAGCGCATACAAGTAGGGTATAGAACCATGGTGCATACCCCTAGGATAGGAGCAGCGACGCATCCCGCCCTAGTAAATTCCTATTATTCCTATTATAAAAAAAGGTTAAACAACACAACATAATAACTTATCATAAACAAAACATATTTAAAAGAGCACGCTGGTAACCTATTTAATTTAAAACAAAATAATAACCACACCTCAACAAAAATTGAAACGACCAACAATACATCAAAACATTATATTTATGACAGGAGCGAGAAGAAGGGGGTGTTACTGATACTGAAGAATACCACGCAACCCCCACTATCAGCTCGGAGTAATAAAACACTCCTCCATCACCAACCATACATTAAAATATATACATTATAAAAATAGTTAATATAAAAGTATATACAGTTTAAAATTCGGTACATGTTTTAAACTAAATGAAAGCGCCTACTCCAAAGCCTGCAGGCGCGACAAGAACACGGAGGATTCCGAGAAGTGGAGCGAAGGGGCGGTCAACGGGTCCTTATCCAAATCCCTAAGGGAGAAGAGGCAACAACTAAAGTTTAAAGAGCAGTACTGACAACGCCCAAGAGCAACCATCGGAAGGAAAAGAGCAGCACCATACCACGTCCAGCATGGCGGCAGGCGGCCGTCTTCGCACCAATCTAACAATGCCTTAGCGGCGGCCGGCGCCCCCACCCCTAACAGCGATGGGCCGCTGCCAATCTATATTAAAGATTTATATATATATTTTAGTTTGATAAACAAGGCGACACCACTAACCTGTCCGATTGTCATTTTATGTTCTTTAGATGGGTTTAATACATTAAATGCATTAACGTTTATATTGTTTACATTAAAGAAATTTACTAATTTACTTCTGAATTTAGTATATTTAGTACCCATTCAAGAAGATGTGTTAACAAACTTTACAATTAACACAGTTGGGTGAATTAATTTTCTTAATTTTAAATCTGATATCGTTTAATCCCGAAGAGACAACCCATACGTAATCTTGCAATAATTTGAGTTGCCTTGACATTAAATGAAACCGGGTCCAGGGTTGGTCGCCCTTGGTTTAATATAAGAAATGCCACACTCTGGCTCCTGTGGTTCCATTCGACTCTCCCACAAGTTACCAAAGTGTGGGTCAGCTATTTTATTTCATTAAAGATGTTCTGTTTTTTATTTCATTAAAGTTACTGTTCCACTGGTACAAGCGGACTACTGGGTCCAGCAAACAACCTTTTAGCCGTCGCATCGGCCAACTCATTACCAGTTTAGTTCCAATATGAGCTGGGACCCATTCCATGGCTAGCTCAATTCCTTTTATCCAACAATTTATTATAGCTTTTTGACAATTTTAGAAATAATTCTTCGGGTCTGACACTATGGGCGCCATTGAATTGCCTGCAAGGAACTGAGACTGTCCAGAGAAAAGAACATATCTGCTAGGCCATTATAATTATGATTATCTTTCAACCCACTTCAGGGAATACAGTATGGCCATGAAGTTCGGTGGTATAAAACTGATATATTATCCGACACCATAGCCCTAAATAGCTATCGGGTTTTAATTACTATTTTAAACAATCGAAAGGCCACCCCTGTTTTACCAGTGATTGGGGATCCTTCGACCCGTTCTGTGGTATATCTGCACCACATCTGGGTAGAGGTTCCCCAACTCACTGCCTGAAAACTATTTTTCTTTGAAATTGAGATTTTCTGTTTTAATAATCGTTTTTTTGTCTCTGCTTCTTCGAGTGGGTATGAACCCTGGGCAAAAGGAGCCCACCTGCCACGGGGCAAGTCGGTTTAATCCCCAAACTAACAATGGACGGCCGACTATTCCAAAGTGTCATTAGCAACTTATTAAGGATATGAAATAACACAGACTTCCTAATCTCGTTAATATTTTTAATTAGTACAGGTTTAAGTTGGTTGAACAGGAGGATCATTTTCTCGAGCACCAGACTCAACTATTTGGTTGATATATTTAAGACCTTGCCTGATCCTCCTAAGTGGCTAATGGCATTACTCCCAGCTCAACAAGAACACTTAACCATAAGTGGCCGTACAGATAGCACCCCCAACTATAATTTTGAGAGCCCTACCATATAACAGCATCAATTTTCCTGAGCTGGGTCTGGCTAGCACAGCCAAAGCCCTGTGGCGCCATATTGCAGTCCTCGACCCACACCCAATGAATGCTTCAAAGATCCATAATCGGTTTTTTTTTTTTTTTTTTTTCGATCGGCGCCCCATGGTGTGCCTGATAGCACCCCTTAATAAATTACGGGTATATTAGTACAGTTAGTCTCTTAGTCACCTCATTACATGTGCTCCCCCCAAACTAGATTGTGGAATCAAAGATTACTCCCAGAAATTTGATGATTGCACATGATTAATGATGCACTCGTTTAATTTTAGTTTAAAGGTCACAAACGATTTAAACTGCCCTGTTCTATGAAATATGATACTTTTAGTGTTGCTATGGAAATGGTAACACCCCAAAGCTCTGGACCAAGGGATAAGTTATGAACATCCTACCTGGAGATCTTTTTGAAGGTCCTCATAATTATTTGAGATTCTCCAGAAGCTGTTCGTCGCAAAGAGACCGATACTTACGTAGATGTAATACTTTTGTTTTTTGTGTAAGCACCTCGGCCAAGTCATTCAATAAAAAATCGCAAACAGGGTGGGCGCTCTCAGCTGAGCTTGTGGGATCCGTTTCCAATGTACAGATTGGGGAGAAAAACCATTAACAGTGAACTGCAAAGTGTGCTCTGCATTAAAAATTGTGAAATTAAAAGTGAACATTGCACCTTTACCCCCAGTTTATCCGCTGTCATTAACAAAACGCTAGCCAGGCCATGTCATAAGCCTTTCTATATCCACAACACTCCACCAACTTGTGTCCATTCCGCTGCATCCTTTACCTCGGTTTGAAGACGTAACTAATACTGGTCGGTGGTCGGAGTGATGTCTTCATTAAAAACCACTCTGGAAGATAGACAAACAAACTATTACCTCCAGAAAGGGATAAGGCGAGGTTTTACCATAGTTCCCATGGTCTTGCAGCGCGTGTGTCAATGAAATTGGTCTATAATTAGTAGGGAGGGAGAGATCCTTACCCACCTTGGGTGAGTGCAACATCTGCGTGTTCCCTCAAGTGGCAAGTATCCCTCACCAATTTAATAAACAATTCCAAGAATAATTCTGAGTTGATGTCGTGGGGCATATTTTTCAGAAAAATAGAACAAAATTATCAGGGCCAGGAGCAGTGGCCTCGGGCCACCAAAAGGCACTAAGAAGTTCTTGGAATCTAAATGTGCATTTATACGGTAGGTCAGTCCTTCAAGGGCAGGGTTCCCCATGGGGACGGGGAAAAAAAATCGGATTATTTTTTCAATAGTAATTTTCCTATCTTGAAATTCGATTATAATTATAGTGGAAAGATTATTTCTAAAAGCAACTCTAAGATATTAGCTTTATCCTGGTTAGTTTTACAATTAACATTATTTTTAAGAATGTTTTAAAGTAGATGGCTTCACTTCACCCTTTTGAGCTTTGGACCACACTCTTTAACATTAGAGTTCCTGTAAGACGACCCACAAAACTAGTCCAGAGGCTTGTTAGTTTTACTAATACTGAGTTTAAGTTGATATTTTAATGTCCTTAAAATTATTATATTTTCATCGTATTAGCTTTCCGCAAAAAGTGTACTTTAGTTCTAGATTTCTTTAGTTTAGTAAGTTCCTCAGTCCACAAGGGACTGGGTTATGGTTATTTAAAGGAAAAGACCGAAACAGATTGCTTGGCCCTATTAATAATAGCTTTAGTTAATTATTATTAAAATTATCAATATTTAAATCTCTATCTGACTCATGATCTAATTCGGCACAACAGCGCCCCAAACTGGGACCAATTGGCCTTACTAAAATTCATTTAGATTTATATTTGTTTATTAATCCATAAATCCGAGTATTGTATTTGGTTTTAATGGAGGGTCACTACCCAGGTCATCAAGGACCTCCCATCACAACCTGCAGCAGAGTGACTCGACACCAGGTAATGTCAAGGCAGGACAAAGTATGATAGGAGCCGAAAGAAAAAAGGTTACTACTTCCATGTTTTAAACAGAATAACCTAATTTTTCAATAAAGGTATCAACAGGCCGGCCTTGAAGATTGGTAACTTTAGAACCCCGTAATTTAAGTTTTACAATTAAAAGACCTAAAAATAATTAAATTTGTATCATCGTTACCAATCGGTGCCAGAAAATATTTAATTTTACTAGTACCGGAAGTAGTAGGATGTACAAATAATTAACTATATAATATCCCAAAGATAGCATGGATGGTTACTACCTATCGCCTCGATTACTGTATGACCCCTGTGTTTTTTGTTATCTTAATTTGAGAGGGAGATACTATCTTTGACAAAGGTAGCCACACCCCCCCCCCCCCCCACCCTAGTTACTATTGTCATTCGCCTAAAAAAGAATCCGGTGTAACCTGAAATTTTGTATTCAAGAATAATAGTACGGTTAATTTTATCTTAACATTAGCAATCCATGACCCTGAAATGGCAAAATTATCTATGTCTTTATTAAATTGTAAAATATTTTTTAGCTAGGGTCCATTTGCGCCGAGGATCCTGGCATTCCACTGTAAATGGTAGCCCTAGATGCAGTAAACCTTCTATTATTATTGGTGTTAAACACCGTTAAACACCACTAGTATAATATCAATATTATACTTAGGTATTAATATGTAAGACCTAATGGCGGGACGGAACAGTACTAGTTGGAGAAACCGATAAAAGTTAATCCACACAGTGTTAGTTTGCTCGCGTCTCCAGAACAACAAGATCACTTGGCCTTATACCATGAAACACTACGAGTAATCTTAAGGCAAGGTGATATTCAGGACCCTGCACGCATCTCTAGACGCCACACAATGTCATATAGAAATAATTTTTTATTGGGGCTTTGGAATGTCTCGCGGTCAGAAAAATGCCAGAAGAACATTAATCCTAACCAAATCGAGCGCAGTAATCAGTTGTTCGAAATTTGATTTTGTGCCCAGAGGCAGCGCGGCCGTGGTTTAGCTGTGGTAGACGGGTGGCAGTAGCCTACATTCAGGGCTCAGTCGTTGGTTAGTCTGCCGTATGCGCCAGTACAGCAGGACGGTGAGGGAATCGGCCTGATACCATGGTAGACACAGAGAAACCACTCTCGCCATAAGGCGGACCGCTCTCCTGTAATCACGGCACCTTAAAGGGAGTGCAGTATATCACCTACAGTTCGCGCAGAGACAAGGTCTAGTGCAAGGACTATCGGGGGTTCTTTTAGGGTGGCGGCCCACACCTAAAGCAAATGGGTGCTCCCAGTGTGGACCTACATTTTTTTGGGTATGGCCCAACTCTGGCATTTGGAGCACTTAAAGGTTTTGCATGATGTAAGGGGAGTACCTGTTCCACCCCCTTTACTGATAACCCCGGTCCGGGGGGGGGGGGGGGGCGGGCGAAGAGGACTGTCAAAGTAGCCATGGTCCATGACCGTGGCATTGGTGATGGACATGTTGGGGTTGGCCGTGCTGATAGATTGGAGCAGTGCCAGTGCCCTGAACCCCCTCATATCGAGTTTTTACTATCCTCCTAAGAGAAAGAGGGGATAGGCTCGGGCTCTACCCTGTGGAGTTCAACCCTCCTTAGTTACCAGTTTGATAGGGGACATCATTTGAGTGGTGTTGGGAAGGTGGCGCACCGGCTCGCTCCCTTACCACTTTTTTTTTTTTTTTTTTTTTGTGTTTTCCACCCTCTCTCGTCGGCTGACTTTTCTGTTAAAAATCAGAACCTCCCCCCCCTTTCTCCCGGGGTCACCGGGGAACTCGACCAAGGGGGGGGGGGAACGAGTCACCTCATCTCTAAGAATCTAATTTTGTAGGCAAAATTCGTGTTGCATTTAGTGGAAGCTAATTCCAACCTCCGTTGGCTCTAACACGTTTTAGCGGCGGGGGGTGGAGTGACGGTTTTAGTTTTAAAAAATCCCCCACGGTGGGGATTCAGCAAATGTAGCAATCGAAAGAATTTGAATACCGGCGCTTTATATTATTGTGGATAACTTCTTGAACCCGCCACCGTGGGGGTCCCGGGCTTGTATCTCGGCGACCAACCATCCCAGACGCCGTGGACTTTGGTAAAGTACTGGGATTACTTCCCGTCGAATACGGTTGCAGCACACGAAGTCTCTCCGGTGAGTTACAGAAGTCGCTTCGGGTTTGGTCGAGTAACACGCCGGTCGCATTGACACGATGCGTACGTGCAAATTACCAGGTTCGCTCAAAAAGGAATCGAAACTGACTTCCGCCTATCGACGCGGACGCAATCGTAGCCCTGCAAAGTGGATTATGGCAAATCTGAATCCCGTTTCGAACTTTTGACTGCAAACAATGATAGCCGGTGTCGGACCGGGGACTAAAGGATTGTTAATATGCTATGTAGGAGCATGCCAGGGCCAACTCGACCAGGGCTGACGGTCTCCAAAAGCCTGCACATATATTTTCAAAAGTCTATAGACAAATTATATTATCTTTGTCCTGGGGTAGTCAGTACACTCCTTAAGCAAACAGCAACCTCATCGCAGCTAAACCTCAGGGGGGCCATAACAAACATACGAAACCAAAAACAAGCAAAACCACCAACCTTGCCCATAGGGTGCAAAGGGGCCCAAACGCGTATCATGGAAGCCCCCTCCCCCCTGAAGCACGTTTGAGTCCGTTCGATAAATAAGTAGAAAAAAGCAGTTTCTTTAAAAAACACCCACGGGGGCTTTACTCTGTAAATCTCTAATGGTAGCCTGAAAAAAATTCGAAACCGTAAGGGGTGGGGCAAAGTTACCAACATCCACTTCCTCAAACCCGGCACGTTTTGAATTCCTTTTTTAGGATGGTTCATTTAAGTTTTAACTTAAGTTTTAGGAACTGTTATGAGGAGCAGGAGAAGAGGAACCACGAGGGCCCGGCGAAGGGGTTGCTGGTTGGAAACGCAAAAATATTACTATCAACACCGCTGTAAGCCTACTCTCACCTGTTTTTTCATCTGTATACTGCGACTCCAGCGAGCACAGGTATCTTCCTCTTTTCTGGGTTTTCTCACCCTTCCCGGGGGTGGGGTCGGGGACCGCGGTGAGCTGGCTTGCGCGGCTGAGAATGTTGGTGACTCGGATTTGCGGCACTTACCTCACCCCCATCAATAACAAGACTGACTTATGTAATCTTATGTAATATTCGGCTCCGACTTCTCACTGGTCACACCCGCGCTGTCTGAACCACAAAAAATTCTGACCGGGTGGGGTTGGTGACGACAATTATCACCAACCGAATTTGTAATACAGGCTGACATTCAAGTTCCCGGTCAAATGATATTCGGCGGGAGAGTCTATCGACATCTCGTGGGTCAAAATCATTCCCCGGGCGGCACCCCCCCCCCCCAGGTATCCTATTACCTTGAGGGGAAGCCACCATCGGGAGTGAGAAGCTGGCGCGTCCGGGTCGCCCCATTCGACGAGTGATAGCACGCGGCAACCCACGGGGCTTACCCCACCCCTTGTCTCCTACCATCACCGTGTCAACCACTCTGGGGTTACGCTGTCCCTACGACAGGGACCTCTGAGGACCATGTGACACGTCCGGCACCACTCTGCACACAGGTCCAACCCCGAGGGCCGAGAGCAGCACCTAGAAGATTGGCCCCCTCATCATAGAAATACAGCCTAGCCGCGACCTGCGTGTAAAACTGTGCATGTACAATCCGCGTCCAAAAATTGGGCAATACATCCCTAGCCGGTAGCCTCATATGACAGCGCCCCGCACCTTGGAACCCCCCCCACGGACAAGACCACGCTTCCAAAATATCTATTATACACCCGTTTCCAACACCAACCGGCAGTATATGCAATCTTGCAAGGTCACAACACAATGTAAACAATCAGAAACTAGCCACAATACGCCCCTACTGATGACCAAAAGTACACAACAAAACAACAGACTTAAACACTTGTACACACTTGCGGAAGACTTCCTAGCTGATATAAACCCTACTCCAAGTTGTAACAATAATGTACTTGAAGTAACAATATGGCTGAATTTGTTGCCCTGTTCCAAACCACCTTTCTCGCCGGCCGCCCACTCCATACTGAAGCGCACAACCCTCCCAAGTATTACTAATCTATTTTACGCACCAAGATGGGGTTGCCGTATCTATATACAGGATTTTTCCCCTGTGACACCAGGAACAGTCCCCGTTTCAGATCCACCGACCACAACAACCAACCTAATACGCCGACATATTTACACCTCAAGGGGCGGTGCTCACTTATCTCATGCCTTTTGGGATATGCAACCTATATAACACAGACGCGTGAACCCCCCCCACGAAAGACCGGTACCGGTAAGTCAGTTTCAGTATTGCAGATCCATGCAGAAATACACAAAAAACCCAACAAAAAAAATCTGGGCGGTATGTGTCTCTATAATTAAAGTATTTTGAGATGTACAAGATTACCGGTCTTAATCTTAGTTGGTAACCCTTAGAGTCAATACCTGTAAATCTTGTAGAGCCCGTTGTGACATCTAGGAGTGTAGTCCATTGACTGTCCTAACTGCTGTTCATCCATGGTAACCCAGCCCGGCACGCCACCACCCACAAAACACCAAACACTGACAATTTGTCGGGGTAGGGAGTAGCCTTGCGGGTAGGACGTCCAGCGACTGGACGCCAGCTGTCTTTTCTGGGGGGTGGTGATGTATTTTGATGGAGGACCCAGATGGTTTGTGTTGTGGGTATCTTGCACGCCGTCCGACCGAGCGGCCCGGTGGGTAGGGTTCTTCGTTGCAGGTAATGGATGTCGTTTCCTCAATGAAAAGTCTGTCAACTTTGAGAATGGCTTTCTTGTTGTCCCGTCGTGCTACTCTGTAAATGGGGTACAATTCTTTTCTCCTCCCACAATTTCTTGGGGGAACCTGTCACCATAACCCATATGGATTGCCTGTTAAATTTCTTTGCAGCCCGTTTTTATTATCCCTTATCCCTTTATCTTTCAAATGTGCCACAATTGTCATCAGTTTTCTTGGGAGATTCGCGGTATGGCCCTTAGCGTCGTGAATTGGTGAGCAGTGACAAATCAATTTCTTCTCTCCAAAAATGATGTTAAAATTGTTCTGTGTCCTCACCTTGGCCTTTGTCTGGTATGGGTAAAACAAAAGGTTGAATTTCATAGACCTGTTTGCAGATACAGCACTTCGTCCTGAAGTCGGTCATTGTCTCCTGCAAGTCATATATGTTTTTAGAAAGGTAACAAATATCTTCCTGGGCTATTTTTCATATTTTTTTGAAGATCATCTATGGACTGTAGGGTCTCGTTTCTTCAGTATTGATTGCATCGAATGTGTACTGATAAACTGGCAACTGTCTTCCGCTTACTTATGCGATCATGAACAGATTGACACTTGTACAAGTCATGTAATGTGTTTCGATGGTGCCGATTTAGTTTAAATCAGCTGTAGGTTTTACAGTACGCACCATTGTATATTCACTAGTCGTCAGAGTTAGTTTAGCAAATTTGGGTCCATATCTTGACCAAGGAGGTGGGGTAGTACGCCCCTGATTGCATGTTAATATTGGTTTGTGGGAGGGCAGTATACATGCGTTGTTGGATCAATCTGTGTATGCGGAAATGGCGACGGAAAATAATGACTGTTTGTCAATGCAAGCATTTTGGTATTCGGGTTTCCATACTCAGGTGACTTGTGATTCTGCAAAGTGTAATGTGCTGTTGCTGAGGCTGTGCGTCCAGTATGTGACCTGTTGTTGGTGCTAATCGTTGGATGGGCGTTGAGGTTGTTGACTACAGGTAGGTTTGTTATTTTTCAGATGTTTGAGGTCATGCTTCAGCATTTTGTCTTTAGCGAATCGCTAAGATGTTGTTAGGCGGTAAAACAGCATGGGTAGTACCGTAACGTTAACCTTGTAGATGTTAAAACTTGTAACGCATGCACGCACACACAAAACACGCACACATATATGTAGTTCTGTTTTATCTATTTTAAAATCTTGAATTCCAGAAAAATCCTGAACTTGTTCAACTCTCATGGTGAAGCAAGGTACAATTTGTAGGGTGAAGTACATGAAGTCCCTCTAACTTTGTGAGGCAGAAATCTTTAACAGGAAGGAGACATGATTTTTCTATTAAAATTGTTTTAAAAAGCTATTAAAAAAACCCTCATTTTAACCCAATATTATTTTTCTATATCTTTATTTTTATGTTGTCTTTACAGATTTTATTCATTATAGGACATCATAGTTACCAATCGGTGCCAGAAAATCATTTAATTTATACTTAGTACCGGAACTAGTAGGATGTACATAATAATTAAATATATTAATATCCCCAGATTTAGCATGTATGGTTACTCCTATCGCCTCGATTCCTGTATGACCCCTGGTTATCTTAATTTGAGAGTGGGAGATACTATCTTTGGACAAAGGTAGCCAACCCCCCCACCCCCCCCAACCTGAGTACTATTGTCATTCGTAAAAAAAGAGTCTGGTGTAACCTGAAATTTTGTATTCAACGAATAATTTAGTACGTTTAATTTTATCTGTAACATTAGCAATCCATGACTCCTGAATGGCAATACTATCTATGTCTTTATTAAATTGTAAATATTTTTTAAGCTCGGGTCCATTTGCGCGCAGGCTCCTGGCATTCCACTGTAAAATGGTAAGCCCTAGATGGTCAACCTTCTTATTATTATTGGTGTTAACACCGTTAACACCACTATTATTAATATCAATATTATACTTAGTATTAATATGTAAAGACATAATGGGGGACGGAACAGTACTAGTTGGAGAAAACTATAAAAAGTTAATCCACACTAGTGTTAGCTCGCGTCTCCAGAACAACAAGATCACTGGCCTTATACCATGAAACACTACGAGTTAATCTTAATGGCCAGGTGATTATTCAGGACCCTGCACGCATCTCTAGACGCCACTACAATGTCATCTAGAAATAATTTTTTAATTGGGGCTTTTGGAATGTCTCGGGTCAGAAAAATGCCAGAAATAATCCTAACCAAATCGAGCGCAGTAATCAGTTGTTCGAAATTTGATTTTGTTGCCCCAGAGGCAGCGCCGGCGTAGGTTTTAGATTTGGTAGACTGGGTGGCATTAGCTACATTCAGCGGCTCAGTCTTTGTAGTCTGCCATGCGCCAGTTACCAAGGCAGGACGGTGAGGGACATCGGCCTGACTACCCATGGTAGACACCAGAGCAACCACTCTCGCCATAAGGCGGACCGCTCTCCTGTAATCAGGGCACTCCTTAAAGTGAGTGCAGTGATCTCCCCTACAGTTCGCGCAAGAGACAGGTCTAGTGCACGGACTATCGGGGGTTCTTTTAGGGTGGGCGGCCCCACACCTAAAGCAAATGGGGTGCTCCCGTGTGGACCTACATTTTTTCTGGGTATGGCCCCACCTCTGGCATTTGGCGCACTTAACAGGTTTTGCCTGATAGAGGTGGAGTACATGTTCCACCCCCTTTACCTGAATAACCCCGGTACCGGGGGGGGGGGGGGGGGCGGGCGAAGAAGAGGATGTCCAAGTAGCCATTGTTCCATACCGTGGCATTGGTGATGGACATGTTGGGGTTGGCCGTTCTGATAGATTGGAGCAGTGCAGTGCCCTGAACTCCCCTCATATCAGTTTTTACTATCCTCCTAAGAGAAGAGGGGATAGGCTTGGCTCTACCCTGTTGAGTCAACCCTCCTCTAGTTACAGTTTGATAGGGGACATCATTTGTAGTGGGTGTGGAAGGTGGCCGCACCTGGCTCGCTCCCCCACCCTCTCTCGTCGGCTTGACTTTTCTGTAAAAATCAGACACCTCCCCCACCTTTCCCCGGGGTCCCGGGGCACTCGACCCAAGGGGGGGGGGGGACGAGTCCACCTCCATCTCTACAGAATCTAATTTTGTAGGCAAATTCGTGTTGCCTTTAGTGGAAGCTAATTCCACCCTCCGTTTGGCTCTAACACGTTTAGCGGCGGGGGGTGGAGTGACGGTTTTAGTTTTAAGAAAATCCCCCACGGTGGGGGATTCAGCAATATTAGAATCGAAAGAATTTGCATACCGGCGCTTTCTCTTATTGTGGATAACTTCCTTGAACCCGCCACCGTGGGGGTCCCGGGCTTGTATCTCGGCGACACAACCATCCCAGAAGCCGTGCGCTTTTGTAAAGTACTGGGACTTACTCCCGTCGATATCCGAGTTGCAGCACACGAAGTCTCTCCGGGAGTTACAGAAGTCTGCTTCGGGTTTGGTCGAGTAACCACGCCGGTCGGCACTTTGACACGATGCGTACGTGCAAAATTACCAGTTCGCTCAAAAAGGAATCGAAACTGACTTCCGCTATCGGAGCGCGGACGCACTCGTAGCCCTGCACAAGTGGCTTATTGGCAATCTGAATCCCCGTTTCGACACCTTTTTGACTGTCAACAATGATAGCGGTGTCGGCCCGGGGACTAAAGGATTTGTTAATACTGCTATGTATGGAGCCTGCCAGGGCCAAGCTCTGACCAGGGCCGGTTCCAAAAGCCTGCACATAATTATTTTCCAACAGTCTATATGACAAATTATTATTATCTTTGTCCCTGGGGTAGTCAGTACACTCCTTAAGCAACACAGCAACCTCATCGCAGCTATCAGGGTGGGGCCTCATGCTAAGAACTGACCCTAGGGCTGCAAAGGGAACGTTATTGAATGCTTGAATGAACGTTTGACCGTTCGCTAATCTAGAGTAGAAAAAAGCAGTTTCTTTAAAAACACCAACGGGGGCTTTACTCTGTAAATCTCTAATGGTAGCCTGAAAAAATTCGAAACCGTAAGGGGTGGGGTCAAAGTTACCAAACATCACTCTCCTCAAACCCGGCACGTTTTGAATTCCTTTTTTAGGAGTGGTTGCATTTAAGTTTAACTTAGTTTTAGACTGGTTATGAGGAGCAGGAGAAGAGGCACCACTGAGGGCGGCGAAGGGGTTGCTGGTTGGAACGGCAAAAATATTACTATCAACACCGCTGTTAAGCCTACTCTCACCTTGTTTTTTCATCTGTACTGTGACTCCCAGCCGAGCAGCAGGTATCTTCCTCTTTTCTGGGTTCTTCCTCACCATTCCCGGGGGTGGGGTCGGGGACCTCGGTGAGGCTGGCTGCTCGGCTGAGAATGTTGGTGACTCGGAATTTGCGGCACTTACCTCACCCCCATCAATAAAAAAGACTGACTTATTTAATTCTTTATTGTCATATTCTGGCTCCGACTTCTCACTGGTCACCCCCGAGCTGTCTGAAACCACAAAAAATTCTGACCGGGTGGGGTTGGTGATCGACAAATTATCACCAACCGAATTTGTAATACGGCTGCATTCAAGTTCCCGGTCAAACTGAATCTGGCGGGCGAGTCTATCGGAATCCTCCGTGTGTAAAAACTCATTCCCCCGGGCAGGCACCCCCCCCCCCCCCCAGGTATCTATCTACCTTGAGGGGAAGGCCACCATTAGGGAGTGGAGTGTCGCGTCTGGGTCGCTTCGACGGTGTAGAGGCGGAACGCGGTGTTAATTGTTCTACCATACCCGTGTCACCTGACGCGTCCCACGCCAGGGACCTCTGAGCGACATGTGACACGTCCGGCAAATCTGACAGGTCCAACCCCCCGAGGGAGGAAGCGACTGACAGATTGGCCCTATCAATAGCATAAGTAGCCGCGACATGGTTTAAACTGTTTAAACTCCTGTCCAAATTGGCAATAACCCTATCGGTAGCATCATATGACATGGTTGGAACAGGAGAGCTAAAATATCTTTGTTGCCACGTGTTCACAAACCCGGCACCTATTCAATACTTGCCAAGGCCAAACCATAAACAATGGAAAATCCCAAGTATTAGTACACAACAAAACAACAGACTTCAACACTGACAACTGCGGAAGGTATCAGTGATAGTAAACAGTAACTTTTGTAAAATGTGAAGTTAACAGGGCTAAGTCAGTTTTACAGTTTTACTGGATCCCAAGTATTAGTACATCTATTAGGACAGCTGGGGTTGGTATCAGTATATACATTTTTTTAAATGTGAACAGCTAAGGGGTTCAGTATCAACCATTAGGACATATATTTACATAACAGCTGGGGGTGTATCACTATATACACTATTTTTTGAGAAAGGTACAGGTAAGTCAGTTTCAGTATTGCAGATACATGGCAGCTGGGGTATGTGTCTCTATACTTAAAGTATTTTGAGATTGATACAGATACGGTATTAATATTAGTGTTAACCTTAGAGTCAATACATATAGATCTTTGTAGAGCCAGTTGATGACATCTAGAGTGTAAGTCTCATTGACTGTCCTAACTGCTGTCATCCATGGGTAAACCAGTGAACCTGTTTGTCCTGGGTACGGGAGTAGCTTTGGTAGGAGTGCTTTGCCTGTGTCTTTTCCTGGGGGGTGTTGATTTATTTTGAGGAGACCCAGATGGTTTGTGTGTGGTGTATTTGAGTTCCTATTTGCAGGTGGGTATGGGTTCTTAGTTGCAGGTAAGTATTCGTTTCCCTCAATGAAAAGTCTGTCAACTTTGAGAATGGCTTTCTTGTTGTCCCATCTTGCTGCTCTGTAAATGGGGTACAATTCTTTTCTCCTCACAGCAATTTATTGGGGGAACTGGTCACCAATACCATATGGCTTGCCTGCTCATTTCTTTGCAGCCCGTTTTATTATCTCCTTATCCCTTATCTTTTCAAAATGTGCCACAATTGTCCTCAGTTTTCTTTGAGATTCGCGGTATGGACCTTAGCTGTGCGTGACTTGGATGGGAGCATTGACAATATCAATTTCTTTCTCTCCAAAAATGATGTTAAAACTTGTTCTGTGTCCTCACCTTGGCCTTTGTCTGGTATGGCGTAAAACAAAAGGTTGAATTTCATAGACCGTGTTTGCAGATACAGCACTTCGTCCTGAAGTCGGTCATTGTCATCCTGCAAGTCATATATGTTTTTAGAAAGGTAACAAATATCTTCCTGGGCTATTTTCATATTTTTTTGAAGATCATCTATGGAATGTATGGTCTCGTTTCTTTCAGTATTGATTGCATCGAATGTGTTACTGATAAACTGGCAACTGTCTTCCACTTTACTTATGCGATCATGAACAGACTTGACACTTGTACTAAGTTCATGTAATGTGTTTTCGATGGTGCCGATTTTAGTTTAAATCAGCTGTAGTTTTTCAGTACGTTTGTATATTTCACTAGTCGTCAGAGTTAGTTTAGCAATTTGGTCGCATATACCTTGAACCCAAGGAGGTGGGGTAGTTACGCCTGATTGCATGTTAATATTGGTTTGTGGGAGGGCAGTATACATGCGTTGTTGGTCAATCTGTGTATGCGGAAATGGCGACGGAAAATACTGACTGTTTGTCAATGCCAGCATTTTGGTATTCGGGTTTCCATACTCAGGTGACTTTGTGATGTCTGCAAAGTTTAACTGTGCTGTTGCTTGAGGCTGTGCGTCCAGTATGTTGACCTGTTGTTGGTTGCTACTCGTTGCCATGGGCGTTGCCGGTTGTTGACTACAGGTAGGTTTGTTATTTTTCAGATGTTTAGGCATGCTTTCAGCATTTTGTCTTTAGCGAATCGCTTACAGATGTTGTTAGGAGGTAAACATGCATGGTAGTACCTGTAACGTTAACCTGTAGATGTTAAAACTTGTAAATTCTTGATGCCGGAGATTGTTTATACACCGTGGTCGCCATCTTGTCACATGATAAAACAATCGTAGACTGGACAAATGAATGCATGAATTCGCTTTATTTTTCTTTGTTTATTGCTGCATGTAAATTCCGGTTCTTTGTTATATAAACGTAATCCAGCACCAGACACTTGAACACATTGCATATTGTCAGAGCACTTGACATCAGATTCTGATGTATGATAGTGTTCCACTTTCTTATCCACACTCATGGTAACACAAACGAATCACCAATCAGGCTTAACGAATAAGTCATCTTGCTGTTGACCTGCATGGAATACAATGCGATATAATCCTTTGTATAATTCTGAATAAAACATATTATTGGTAGTAAATCTTATTATTGGATAGTCATTGGGGGTAAATTAAAAAAAAAAAATCCTACCATTATATTTCGGCCAACACGTTGAAAATTAGCGTCCAAATCACCTAAACTTTTCCACCAAAATTAAGAATGTACAGACAAAACCACATATATGTGGTTTTCTGATTTCTGTATTCCACGAGTGTATTTTCTGCCGGAAACCCCTCTGGCTGCTTTATTATTGATATGTTTGATGTCATACATATAAACGTAAAAAAAAAAAAAAAAAAAAAAAAAAAAAAATATAATATATATATATATATATATATATATATATATATATATATATATATATATATATATACTGTGAGAATCCGGGATTACGATATTGCCAGTAAATTATTTTCTATAAATTATTAAGCTATAATTCAAGTTCGTTTTGTTTTAGCGCCAACGTGCATCGTAGTCTATATTTGTTTACATTGAACAGCGCAATTCTATGCGCCGGGTCAATAAAACAAGGCCTTGTTTATCGTATAACATTTATACACTTAATCATTAGTGTTTATATTATCAGTAGTCACAGATAACTTACCTTATCAAGTGTTATTAAATTGTTAAATTGGCATTTTTATACAGCCGCAAATGTAAAAAGATCGAAGCCATGCTTTTGTACGAGCCTCGTTCTGGATTTTTTGAGTTACTTCCGGGTTTTTGTCAATGCTATTTTTGACGTCTGTCACACTGTGTGAGTTAGGTAAATATTAGTAATTTCAGATATTACTAATGTAACTTATATCTAATTCGGAATGGATATGGAACTTATATTTATTTGTGTATATATGCTTAATTGTATTTATTTCGTTCCCATTATAGCATAGTAATTAAGGTATAAAGGCCTGTAGGGCCTAATGACGTTAGCCAGTAGTAAATGACGTCATTGGTTTTCTAACCCGCACTGCGGGATTTACAAATTCTGCAATGCAGGATTGTACCCCGCACTGCTGGATTTTACCCCGTTTTGCGGAATGCATAATTCTGCAGTGTTGGATATTAACCAGTATTGCTGGATTTTGGCGGGGGTATAAATACGAATCCCGCAATGATTTGTCAGTTTCGGTCAGTCGTTCGCCCCGATAGGTGGGTTGGGTTTATTAACAGAATACTAAATTATACGGGTTTTACATATGTGTATGTTATTGGGATAACTTGTAGGGACCAAACTCACAACCTTAATGATTAGATAATTAATAAAGATTAAAGGGTATTATTTTCGGTATTTATTATTCGTAGAATTTAGGGAGATAGACAGCACCCATTACACAGAAAAGGTGTATGCCCCGGGTGTTGTGGTTTTTATGTGGCAAAGTTTAATACATATTATATAGAGAGGGATTGAGTTAGAGAGATGCCTATGTAGTGGAAGTAGGTCTGTGTACCCAGACAAAGTATTTAAAGTGTATATTCTTGCTGATATTGATGTTCTTGGTCCAACATTAAGTTTGTGTATATCATAACGTTGGAGACTTAGTATATTAGGAATAATTATTATTGAGCAACTTACCTGTTTCAGGTGAATAAGACTCAGTCTTTTAAAGTAATTTAAGAATTGTAGTATATTTCAAAGCCTGAAAGTAACTTAGCCATGTTTATTCAATTATTTATGTGAATTTTATTACTAAATGAATCAGTGAACATACAGTTCAACTGCGAATGTAATTTGAGGTTATTGTTAAATAAATATTGTTGAATTTTAATCTTGTTGGTGATCTTTTGCCTTCATAGTTAGTGGTTATGGCCATTTACAAGGACCCCCTCTAATCCAGGGTCGTCACAATATATCTATATATATATATAGACAAAACCACATATATGTTGTTTTCTGATTTCTGTATTCCACGAGTGTATTTCCTGCTGGAAACCCCGATGCCGCATATGTAGTTTGTATTTATTACATACCCTAATTTGGAAAAAAATTTCCAAATAATAATTCAGAAATTGTAACACTGCTAGCCAATGACGGGGATTTCTAAATTTACACAACTAGGTCAGCTGTGTTACTACGCGGACCAAAGAACCACCAATTATTACACATAGGAATATAGTTCTATTTAAACAATAAACAGAAATAAGAAAGAACGAGTGAACAGTTACCTATATTTTAA
>NC_054707.1:12290460-12405460 GCF_016097555.1 Gigantopelta aegis
CCATAACTTTGGACCTAACCAATCTGGCTGTCATCCTCGGATATACAGGTTAAGAAGACTATTTTTGCTCTCCCTTGTTTCACAGGACAGACTGGCTATGCCTACACATTGATAACAGAGAAGGACAAGGAGTTCGCACCACATTTAGTACGCAATCTGGAAGGAGCCAATCAGCACGTCCCTAATGCTCTTATGGAGTTAGCCAATCAGGTAACAGTTTGTTATTGGTGATTATGTCTGTGATAGATGCCATGTTACTGCCATTACCATCTTATGTTGTTTCATTTTATTTAACTTATACATATTACATTAGTTTTGAAATTGTCAGAGTGTAAATGAGAAAAGTTGTTTTCTTTTCAACATTACCTGTCCTCAAAACATATTCCCCTAAGGATAGTTGTATCCGAACATCCCAGCAGCCAATGGGATGGCCTAATATTCTTCTACTGCATACTCCTTCCTGTTACAGTCACGTGACTGTAACTTCCTTCCTTTCCCTGAGCAAATCGCACAGTGAAGTATTCATAAAAGAGAAAATGCCTTAAGTTTTCTACAATTTGCGCATTAAAAAAGAAGGTAATTACTTATGTATGTTTGATCTATGTAAATAATATATACTTTTCAGTAATAATTGTTGTTTTCTCCTCTTTTCTAGTGTAGTTGGTTTAACAATACCAGATTCAAGAAGGGCAGAGGAAAACAAATAGCAATTGGCGGTAAAGGACTTGGTGTGAAGGAGAGGCCTGGTTTGGGTTCGGAAAATGTAAGTCTATGTTAATTTATACCTTGCATTTTTTAAGTTGAGTATGTCAAAACTGCTGCAGGCACAACATTACCATTACTTACATTCCATTGAAAATAAGCTTATGGGTAAAATATTAGAGTTTTTGTCCACAGTCAAAATGGCTTCCAAACTAATCCAAATCCATTTCTAGTATTCAATATGTTACACTGAGCTCACAGTTTTTATATGTGTTGAAGGTTGCCTTAGAACAATATATCCTGTTGTTTCCTTTATGACACAAATATATGGTAGACAGATGTGTTGTATATTGGTAATCTGATGTTGGTCATATTTGTAAATTAAAAATTAATCTTTTGACGTAGCATGCCAAGAACATATTGTTCATTGCAAACTGCATTGTGATTATATGTAATGTTACAATATATTACTCTTACAACATGCTAACCTTCAATTATTATTTCCAGACAGAAGAAATATTCATATATGAGAACTTTAGAACCAAACTCAGACTAAACTTAATATAAAAAGTTTGTTTTGTTTAATGACACCTCTAGAGAGCACATTGATTAATTAATCATCGGCTATTGGATGTCAAACATTTGAGAATTCTGACACATAGTCATCAGAGGAAACCCACTACATTTTCCTAATGCAACAAGGATCTTTTATATGCACTTTCCCACAGACAGGAAAGCACATACCACAACCTTTGACCAGTTGTGGTGCACTGGTTGGAATGAGAAAAAACCCAATCAGTTGAATGTATCTACCGAGGTGGTTTGATCCTGCAACACAAGCACTTCAAGCGAGCACTCAACCAACTGATCTAAATCCCACCCCTTAATTTAATATTACCTGAAAATTTTTTTTTTTGAGTTACAAGAGGTTAAAGTTATTATACTGTTGAGAGTGCCCATTTGTAATATGACATTTGATGAAACATGTCTTCTTTTTTCCCCTCAGAATACAGAGGTTAAACATAATATTGTGTGATTAAGAATTTGACAGCCACACCCAGATGTAATTGTGTATTTGGTGAAACAAGTCTCTTTATTTTTCTCACAGTATAAAAAGAAAGAAAGAAATGTTTTATTTAATGACGCACTCAACACATTTTATTTACGGTTATATGGCGTCAGACATATGGTTAAGGACCACACAGATTTTGAGAGGAAACTTGCTGTCGCCACTACATGGGCTACTCTTCCGATTAGCAGCAAGGGATCTTTTATTTGCACTTCCCACAGGCAGGATAGCACAAACCATAGACCTTTGTTGAACCAGTTATGGATCACTGGTCGGTGCAAGTGGTTTACACCTACCCATTGAGCCTTGCGGAGCACTCACTCAGGGTTTGGAGTCGGTATCTGGATTAAAAATCCCATGCTTCGACTGGGATCCGAACCCAGTACCTACCAGCCTGTAGACCGATGGCCTACCACAACGCCACCGAGGCCGGTCTCTCATAGTATAAGAGGTTAAACATAATATTGTATGGTTAAGAATTTGACAGCCATGCCCAGATGTAACTTTATACAGTAGAATCTTGTTGGGTCGAACTTGGAATCGTTGATTACACCGCAATGTTCAAACCAAAAAGAAAGTCCCGAGTTACACTTACACTTTACTGACCAAATGTTTAGGTCAATCTACCCGATGGGTCGAACACTTTCTTGGGCACCAACGGGGTGAAACATGTCTTGTTATTTTTCTCAGAGCACGCGGTTACAAGAGTCGACGAGCTACAGTAGTTTCCGACCTGCGATCGGATTAAGCACACACAGTGAACGTATGCATAACATGAGGCAGGCGTTTTCCGTAAGTATATTGAGTAATACCTTGTATTAAAGGAAATGACAGTAGTTTTGATGAGTGTAATGTGTGTGGCTACTACCTGCCTCTTCTTTTGTTAAAATGCACATTATTTGCATCGTCTTGCTTAAATTATCAATTTTGATACACTCAATGTATTTTTAGTCGTCCTAGTCTGTATAGTAGCTCAAAATGGCAAACAAGTGTTTTCAAAGAGTGTCCTGAGTTTGTTGCCATTGTCATAGTGGTGTTGACTAAAAGAGATGTTTTAATGACTAAAATTACATATCAAATAAATTTTTCTGCATAAAATATCAGTAGCTGTATATTAAATGTGTTTCTGATTGTCCCAGTGTTTATCCTATGTCAAAGTTACTTAGTATTTAATTTGAGTTGTTTGAAGATTTTATCAGTCGGAAACGTCTTAAATGGCAGCAAACTCAAGACAGTCTGTTTAAACTTGCTCTGTTAGACCAATGTTTTACTGTGAGTATATGGAGCAATACATTTGATTAAACTTGCTCTGTTAGACCAATGTTTTACTGTGAGTATATGGAGCAATACATTTTATTAAACTTGCTCTTGTTAGACCAATGTTTTACTGTGAGTATATGGAGCAATACATTTTATTAAACTTGTTCTGTTAGACCATTGTTTTACTGTGAGTATATGGAGCAATACATTTTATTAAACTTGTTCTAGTCCATAGCCATAAAGACCAGGGGCCTAATTCACTAAACTCTTGCAACTTTGTGATCTCGCAGTGCAATGCTAAAAGACTAGCTGAGCCTAAGAGACCTTTGTGAATTAGGTCCCCGGGAAACCACACTGAAAATATAACGATACATGCATTAAAGGTAAGGTCAACTCAAACAAGAGCCTTATGTGTTGGAAAGATGCATACCCGGACCACCAACACATACTGACACTTTAAAGGTAAGGTCAACTCAAACAAGAGCCTTATGTGTTGGAAAGATGCATACCCGGACCACCAACACATACTGACACTTTAGCAAATGAAAAACGCGTAATTTTAGAGTTAATAAAAAACCATGATTATTCCTGCTAACTGGGGGCAGCCATTTTGTTTCGTTTTTGTGACGTCCGGTGGGATAGCTTGGGGTAAAGTGACGTCAGCTCCTGACCATCTCCTGTATGTACAGTGTAAACAAAAGCAGTAATTTTCGACAAGGCGCTTCTCTTTGATCAGCCTGACTTGTAAAACAGCATAAATGACATAATAATATAATAAACTATTTAACTAAATATATTTCAAGTTGCATTAACGGAACAAAATGGGGTTATAGTATTTTTCTCTGTTAAATAATCCAAAGGAAAAATGTACACTATTAGGCCTATTGATATGCTACGTTGGAGCAAAAACGACAACCCACGATACCCAAGTGATAATTTTCTTTTCTTTGGGACTATGTAATTGGTCAGTTCTGTGGTTTTAGATGGAATAGTCTACTTAATCAATAGTTTTACAGAACTATTTACAGTAATAAACCATGTCCATTACAATTTTAGGGGCGACAGGTAATATTCCACAATACTGGTATGTATTTTTGTGTCTAGACAGCGTCAATTAATTGGCTCGTCTGGTTACCAATCAAATACACACCTGCCAATTAGGAATCACAGGTAGAAGCAACTAACAGCATAGACCCAATTAACTAAGAAAACACTCCGTGTGTCATTTCAGTACGTATGTTAATGCATGGGCAAAACATTGTTAATTGTTTTGACTTGTTATGTAGCCACTTTGACAATGGTATTTTATTTTGTATTGAAAAATAATATATATATATTGATATACTTATTGCTGGCTTATTGGGATGTGTATTATTACAGAATATTGCAATGTATGACTATTTATCATCCCACAAAAACCAGGTAGATTGTGTTTCTCTAGTTCTAAGGCTCATTCCTCACATTACCTGTTAAGTATTACGTAACCACCAGCTCGCCAGAGGGCGTACTCACCGAGATGGTACAAAATGGCTGCGCCCGTTATATATAATAGCCGTCACATTTAACCATTTTATTAATTAACTATACGATTATATGTATTGATGTTAAGCAATAATGTGCATTATGTATCGTTGAATATGCATACCAGGCCAAATGCCTTAATTGTCCTCTCCTTTAACACAGAAGACATGACAGCAATTGCTGCAACACTGAAATATAGATTCAGTGACTGATTGTATGTTTCTAGAGAGGTGCAAATTATTTTTTAAAGAGGCCTTGATAGATCGGAAACTAGTTTTATTAAGCTGTGTTTTTCTTTTCATCTTAACCTAGCCTCTGATGATCATAGAGCTCGGTGCATGTACAGCCATTTCCTTTCGCTTTCCACGCTAATGCTTGTGCATAGCTTCTGTACTCTGACTTCAGTTTGGAGTTTTCCTTCTCCTAGGAGAGTTTCCTTACTAGGATTCTGAGCCTCTCCAGCCCAGTTTTGATTTTGGAGTTTGCTTCTCCTAGACAGTTGTCTTTCTTGACTCACATCCTTTGTCTGTCCAGTCCATATTAGACTAGTCTCTACCCTTTGACCAGTCCAGCTTGTGTGTCCCTACCAGGAGATAATACTCCAGCTGGCACAGCTCTCCGAGACATGCAAGCTACCTCACCACGTCAAGGAATGGACCATGAAATAGTAACCTAACCTCTAATTATTTCATAATTAGGGTGAGGGGTTGTAGTATTTATATCTGTGGTGTATATATATATGTTGATTGAAACATTGCATGTGATGACTTTGGCCATGTTAGTATTGTTGTCAGTGACATTTGATTTACTGGTATACATCCTGTAGACAGTGATGTATGGTAAGTGATCTGTTAGTTTTAAACTGACAAAATCTGTTTTCATCTTTTAGGCCCAGTTCAAGTCAAACTTTGTGGCTTCCAAAGAAGAGGGACCTGTTAAAAAAGTGGGTGTGGAGTTACCGCAGTCAGAATCGAAACGGAGAAAGAGAAGTAGATGGAACTGAATAGCGAGAAATGTTTTAATATATTACTGTGACGTTAGTACGTTATCGACAGTCTGTTGGTTAGTTCACTGGGATCAGCATTGTGGACGAGTCGGTGTGAATAAGATGTCAGAACATAGATCTACTGGAATGAAAAAACGGCTCAGCCTGACTAATTGTTAAATTAGCCAATTCCTACATTTTATGCAAAGTGACTACAACCTTTAGTACTTTGACTGCTAAAAAGTTTTTGAATTAGTCACTTTTCAATAATAAAAAAACAAATTCTATATATCTGAAAATTGGCTAAAGCAAAATTCTTTTCATTGTGACCCGTGTGAAAGTCAGTTGTTCATCAATGATGCTGTTTCAAGGAACTGTGTTGTGCTGAATGCCTGTTTTAACGTGGTTTAAACATGTTCCGATAAGCATCATCTTGGACTTGGCAAACTTAATCGTACATTGGTGAACATTTACAGAATGATGGCCTCGTGTGTTATTTTTATTTGTAGACTTTGCCACCGATGGAAAGTGAGAAAGACCTGGCAGATGCAATAGATATCTTGTGTATTGTTATCTTCAATTCATGATATACGTTTGTTGTTTGGATAAAAACAAAGACTGATTATTATCTTCATTGAATGAAGTGGGAACACAAATCTCACCCTGAAGCTGTAAACATGTGAAATATGATCCGATATGTTGCAGAGATGCCAACCATTACGAATTTGTCAGAATAATTACGAATTTAAAGCATAGATTACACTATTACGATCGTCTTGTTCGAAATTCCTTTTTTTGAAATTTGGTGTCGAATCGTATTTTGGAATGCACAAATGTTGATTACGCCGGAGAAATGGAACCTTTTCCCTCTTCACTGTCAACAATCGTAGATTTGTTTCCTTGCTTGTTCTTTAAACTGATGGATTCCGAATAGCAAGCATGGTGATATAGAATAAATCAGTCTAGCAATTGGTCTTCCAAACAGCCCGGATGTTTGCCAATTGGGTACGGCCTTGAACTTGACTTACCAAAATGTTGAAAAAACGCGCTCCTGAGCCATCACTGATAACATTCCTATTTTGGGGGGTGGGATTCCTATTTTTGAAGGCCTGGATTCCTATGACACTCCAACTAGGGTTGGCATCTCTGTATGTTGGATTATAGGTGGGGAGTCGATTCCTAAAATATTGTAGTATGCTAACCATAAGATACACATAACTAATTATAGTAGTACAATGTAATCTGTGGAAGGGGAATGAGAATTTTTTTCAGCATATTTTAAACAGTTTTCTAACATACGGTTATTAACACTTGGCCAGCAGTTATCACAGAGCCTAATCCTACCAATAAAGCAGCAAGGGATCTTTTCTATTCACAGCATTTGATGTACCAGTCGTGGAGCACTGGCTGGAGTTAAGAAACCCATTGTGTCCACTTAGGCAATCAGTCCTTTGAAATCTGTGACAAAGTCCCCATCTACTTGTATGGAACTGGTAAACACTAACTCATACTACAGTAATTGTGTGTTCTTCAGTCGCTACCGAGTGTTAAGTTTAGCTCAGGTTGACCATGCGATTACACAAATCAGACCCTGATGATTGGGATCAGGTACAAAAAAAAAATTACTCCGGTCACAAATGGGGCATGACGATCAGGTGCCATGTAAAATTTTAATTTCAAAACTCGCAAGCATGCTCAGATCGAGGTCAGGAACCTGTTTTGTCGCATTGCAGAAGTTCAGTTCTTGCGACTGATGAATTTTTTTTATCGCTGACTGATGCCGATCGTGTTAACACCATCACAAGAGCACTGAGGTCACGCTGGATCGACGACGAATCTGTTACACACTATCGTGGATCAGTCTCAGTCTGAAGCAGGAAGGTCAGTCGGTGACTGGTCTGTGTATTCGCACGATTGACCTGAGCAAGGCTTTAGAGAACTTTGAAGAATGTTGTAATCTCCATCCAGTTGATACGAGTCCCTGAAACTCTGTTACATCAGTAAAGTCCTGCAGCTAAAATACTTTGATTTGAACATTTTTACCAAAGTGCAGGTTTGTTTGTTAAGGGCTTTTAGATTATGGTAGCCCCACTCCCATGGCTAGTGATATTCATTGTTGGGCTAGTAAATAACTACTATTGCCATGCCAGACAGGGCTTCTAGATTATGGTAGCCCCACTCCCATGGCTAGTGATATTCAATGTTGGGCTAGTAAATAACTACTATTGCCATGCCAGACAGGGCTTTTAGATTATGGTAGCCCCACTCCCATGGCTAGTGATATTCATTGTTGGGCTAGTAAATAACTACTATTGCCATGCCAGACAGGGCTTTTAGATTATGGTAGCCCCACTCCCATGGCTAGTGATATTCATTGTTGGGCTAGTAAATAACTACTATTGCCATGCCAGACAGGGCTTTTAGATTATGGTAGCCCCACTCCCATGGCTAGTGATATTCATTGTTGGGCTAGTAAATAACTACTATTGCCATGCCAGACAGGGCTTTTAGATTATGGTAGCCCCACTCCCATGGCTAGTGATATTCATTGTTGGGCTAGTAAATAACTACTATTGCCATGCCAGACAGGGCTTTTAGATTATGGTAGCCCCACTCCCATGGCTAGTGATATTCATTGTTGGGCTAGTAAATAACTACTATTGCCATGCCAGACAGGGCTTTTAGATTATGGTAGCCCCACTCCCATGGCTAGTGATATTCATTGTTGGGCTAGTAAATAACTACTATTGCCATGCCAGACAGGGCTTCTAGATTATGGTAGCCCCACTCCCATGGCTAGTGATATTCATTGTTGGGCTAGTAAATAACTACTATTGCCACACCTGATGGCTAGTAAACATTTTTAGTCAAATGTTGCAGTTAAGTCTATTTTGTAAATATGAATATCCTGCCCCCACCCGAACCCACCGATGTTAGTGTTTTTAAGTTCTATCCCTCTCTTTTTAGGTGGCATATCTAATCATTACTATTATTTAGTAAAACTGTATTAATAAAGTAGGGCTAGTAAATTTTTAAAATTACTGATCCCATGGCTAGTGGATTTTATAAAAATTCTAGAAGCACTGTTTTTTTTTTATGTTTTGAAACTGGTTGTGATGTGACTGTCACATCATGTATGGTATTTTTGTGTGTTTAGATAATTAAAAACCCAAACCACAGACACTCGAGAGAAAAAGTGTGTTATCTCATACCTTTGTAAAATCTACTTATCCTGCTGAATTAGCACTGAAATGGACAAAATGTATCTGTAGCTAACATTAGCTCCGTCTCTTAATTCTAACACACCCACTACTACCACTGACCATTCTGAAATAAACAAGCCTGCAATAAACTCTTTATCAGTAGAGACAAGAGTTGTAAAATTTAATGTACTTAACATCGATGTACTGTAGGGATATGATACCTCTACATTACTCTTTTATAGATATTATGCAAGCTAGGGATGTGGTTTTTCACCTTTTTTTTTCAAATTTCAATTTCTAGTTTATTTTTTTACTAAACACTTTTCACAGAGTAGTTCAGATTTGATGTGAAATGCTGAAATATCCCATTATTGAAATATGGTTAATAGTTTTTAGGTTTTTAAGATCACTTCAACTTTATTTTTAAATGGGTATCACATCTCTGGCAGACATGTATTAATAGAGTTATATATATACACAATGTTCACGGTCTTAATACGATTCTGTTATATGTGTGTTATTTGTGCATGTTAGTCATTATGGATATAAAACAAGTCAATGAATATTATTCTTTATGGATGATGTTACATCTTATGAATGTGTATGTTGTTCTTTACTTTAGAGAACGAAATTATAAGCTATTATTAAAAAAAAAAAAGGTATTGCTAAATAAAGCATCACTTGTTAACGTACTGTAAGTATATTAATTAATGCAATCACAACCAGATGAACAACCCAACAGTTTTCTTGTAACTAAATACTGTTATTCTGTGTTATTCAAAACTTCACTGGATTGTGATCCAAGAAAAAAGGTTTCAAAATCTACTGTTTATATCAAAAGGCTGCGGTATGTGCTATCCTGTCTGTGAATAGTGCATATAAAAAATCCCTTGCTACTAATATAGTGGGTTTCCTCTCCAAGACTATGTCAAAATTACCAAATGTTTAGCTCCGTTTCTTAATTCTAACACACCCACTAAAAAAAATAAAAATTTAACAATGCCACTAGAGCACATTGATTTTTTATTTTATCATCGGCTATTGGACGTCAAACATCGTCATTCTGACACTGTTTGTTAGAAGAAACCTGCTGTCGCCACATTGCTAAATAAAGCAGCACTTCTTAATGTACTGTAAGTATATTAATGGAAAATATAGTGGGTGTCCTCTCCAAGACTATATGTAAAAATGACCAAATGTTTGACATCCAATAGCCAGTGATCAATAAATCAGTGTGCTCTAGTGGTTTTGTTAAACAAGCCTTCTAAGATTGAAAATGATCAGAACTGATCTTATTTCTGATGATTCAAATATATTACCAGTAATCAACCTATAATTAATTTTTGGATCATTGATCTAGACAGAAAAATTTAATTGCTGCATTTGGTAAAATGGCAACAAATTTATCAGCTGGTTATCTGTTTTTGTACATTTTTGTGTTGAAAAAACCCAAACAAAAACAGTTTGTGGAACTGACTTGTTTCCATTTACCAAATTTATTCATACACTGAATAAAGGGTTCAATGTTATACAACAAAACAGTCATAAAAATATAGACATTTATAAAATTGTAAAATGTAATATAAAATAATGTAGAGAAGTCACATTTGATTTCAGAAAATTGTAAAACAAAACATTGAAATATATATATATCAAAATCTTTCTGTAGCTAAGTTCATTGAGCAGAAACCCTTTTTTCATAAAACCAATATATTCAAAGGACATCACATATTTAAACACATGGTTACCATACTTCAAGGCAACAATGATTAATTATACGGTCACTTAGATTCAAAGGAAATGTATGTACAAAGATGAAAAATAAGAATATTTATTCCAATTATATGCACATTTAGAAATAAGAATTGTCCAATGCACGACAAGGACACATTTGGAGATGAAGCTGATTTCCCCCGATACATTGTGCATGGCTGTTAACTGTCCGTCGTGAGACGGATTTCCGTCGTCAGAGACATTTTGGAAATTATTTTTTCAATCACTTCGGCCGTTTTCTTTGCCCCACTGGGACCCCCCCCCCCCCCCCCCCCCCCCTTTAGGTACCTATCGGATGGGTATAATCTACCATACATTTTGGGGCTGATGAACGGCCCCATTCCCCTAACGTAAATTCCCAATCCAATATCAAACCTTTTCCCAGTTATGACCCAACAGTTTCCCAATAAAAATTCCCAAAGTTGCTCTTATCGCGGATACTTGAACTCATAAAAATGTTTTAAAATTTAGCCAATTGTATATTTAAAAAAAAAAAAATGACATCGAACAAGTTTCGTTTTGGTTTTCTGATCGATTACGAACACGTGACGAAAAAGTCTGACCTGGATATGCAAATTAGTTTTATCCTGTTTTGATACAGTCGTAGTTTTTAGTAATAATGCCTACATTGTCTGATATAATACAGTTTTGGTAGAAGAATACAACTTTTTGTTTTAATTCATCCATTTGCGTTAACACATATTTGGGATCTATCACAACACGTCTAATCCGCTATTTACATAGTCCGAACGGACGTAGAAAGTAAAGTATTGACTTAATGCGTACCTTGCACTATCATTTGCTGTGCTATTTTAAGCAGACGATCTTATGGCCATGCCCGCCCCCAATCCCGGGAATTTTTTTACCTTTTCGCTTATTAATAACTTTAAAAAGGTTCCTGTGTCATATCCCACTACACAAGTGCCACCCCCCCCCCCCCCCCCCCCAATACAAAATCCTGCCTACGCCACTGCTATTTGCCAAATTATCTAATGAATTCCAAAAATTGCAGAAACACACCATTATTTTCAACAAAATATCAACCATAGCATGAAATTCTTTCGCCACATTAAAATAAAAATCACCAGTTGTTTAAAATTCACAATTGGCGAATTTGGCGAGTGGCAGAGCTAGCCCTGAATTCTATTAATGAAAAAAACACACACAAAAAACATTGCATAAGAATAGATGCGTAACAAGTGACTGACATATTTCCTTTCCACTTTTTTATGGTGTCACTGTAGATGTACTATATTATATAATTTATGAGGTGTAGTATAATGTACATGTTTGTTACAATAAGCTGGCAACAAGAGAACTTGATCAGCTATTGTCAGTGGCATAGCGTGGGTTGCCAGCGCCCGGGTGGTCTCACCCACGCTACGCCACTGGCTGATGTCACTTTGATACCAGCTACATTTTATTGTAAAATATTCTGACTACATCACAGATTAATTGCATAGTTTAGGAATATGTTCAACATGGTCACTTATATTGAATAAGCATCCTCCTCTATTGTATCATACTTTCAATATATATATATATATATATATACATATATATATATATATAGAAGCAGCAGCTAAATCACACACTGGCGTAGCCGAAGAGGGGCCATGGTCCACACGCGGTAGGAGAAGTCCGGTGGTGAGTGAGGAGAGCAGGTTGACACTGTGGTTATCCAGTAGCTGAAATCCACTGATGATATCCGAGTCCTGAAATCCACACATGGTATGCAATGCCTGGTAGGAGAAGTCCTGTGATGAGCGAGGAGAGCAGGTTGACACTGTGGTTATCCAATAGCTGGACTCCACTGATGTGTTCAATATCCGGGCCTGTGTACTCCACTACATGGCGATGACGCTTATGGTAACCTGAAACAAAAATCACACGATGTGTATCGGTAATATTGCTGTTTGTGGTAACCTGAAATAAAGTTGTATGTAACGTCAATCACATTACCTCTTGTAAAAACCTCAAGAGCATGTATCATCAGTAACATTACCTCTTGTGGTAATCTGAAATAAAACTGTATGTAGCATCAAAATGTGCTAACATGAGGTCTTTTTACCATGTATTTCCATCATTCTAACTGCAATATTAGTTGTAATTCATGTAAAAATGTGTAGTGATTAGTTTGCAACTCTGTATAACTGTTTGGCAGTAATGCTAATATGAAAAAATTTGTTATCCAGATTCAAGCATTTTCATTTAATTCGGGCAAAAATAAGCCTGCCACCCAACAAAAATGGGAGCCTATGGTAACATAAAAGTGCACCACAATTGGTATATCAAAGCTGTGGTATGTGCTATCCTGTCTTGGATGGTGCATATAAAAGATTCCTTGCTACTAGTGGAAAAATGTAGGTTTCCTCTCAAAGACTATGTAAAAATTACCAAATGTTTGACATCCAATAGCCTGATTAATAAATCAATGTGCTCTAGTGGTGTCGTTAAACAAAACAAACTTTAACTTTGACCATTACATTTTCACCTGTGAAAGACTCACCTGAATACTGACAAGTCGCACCTAACACGGAATCGACGATGGACCCGAGCAGACCCCCTGCCCCACCGAGGAAAACAATGGGCCACTGGATAGGACTGTCTTCTATTGCCAGCTGGGGCGCACAAAACAGTAACGTAACATAGTATCCTAGTCCTACAAGAAGTCCTCCGAATATGCTACTCAAAGTACCAATGACAGATATGCCACCATTTGTTCCTGGAAACAGATAAACATTCATTAATGTAACAAAATATTCAAAATACAAGCAAATCACTTAAATATTGTTTTATTCTTGTCATTAACCTGCATCTTTTGAAGCATTATGTATATTTGTTCAAATGAATAACCTTTACTTGGTCTGAGTTTGATCAGTGTCTTTGGTTCTTGGTGAAGAGAAAATCTCAAAGGTATACATTTTGTATTTTGATGACAACACTTTTGAATGCATTTTAAAGGGACATTCCTGACTTTGCTGCATTTTTTAAGATGTTATGAACAAACAGAGACTTTTTAACAAATGATATGTAATATCAAACATATTTTTTCTGCATAAAATATTAGTGGCTGTATATTAAACATGTTTCTGATCGTTCTAATATTTGTACTAGGTTAAATTTCATTTTATTTCCTATATGTGTTTTCGTACGTACAGAATTATTTGAAGACAAAATCCAGTTTGGGCTTCTTACAAATATTAAGATGACCAGAAACACATTGAATATACAGACACTGATATTCTAAACAAAAACAAATATTTAATATGGAAGTTTAATCGTAGAAATATTTTATTAGTCAGAATCATCTTACAATGCAGCAAACTCAGGAATGTCCCTTTAAGCATTATAAAGTACTTCAGTAACAAGAATCCATGGTATTAAATGTCTTGCCTACCATAAACTCATTCAGTGTTTGCTGATAGTTGGATAATCCATAGATGTTCATCTTAAAGCATGTTTAAAAAAAAAAAACATTAAAAAAAAACATTCAATTAAAATTTTGTAATTTCAATTTTGTTTAACATGCACTGAACCGAATATTCATAGACATAATTATAAACCAAGTTTCATTGAAGTAAGACTTAAAAGCTGGATATATAAATATTAGGTCCCCAGCATGATCTGGTTTAGACCGGTTTCACTGGATATATAAATATTAGGTCCCCAGCATGATCTGGTTTAGACAGGTTTCACTGTACCCGTATCTCCCCATTTTACTTCATAAAGCAGGGCTTACCCTGTACATGGCCAAATTAGCAAAATTGCTAATTTTTTATTCAAATTGGCTACAACATTTTGTTTTATGTTAATAAAATATTCCTTAAAATTAACCACATTTTAATCATTTTCAAGGAAATACTGGACATACATGTACATTTCAGGGGTTAGTGCCAGATCCCATTATATGGTGAATTAAATACAAAAATGAGTTAATCACTTGTCAGCATCATGGGAATATGTACTATCATTTCACAATGTCTCACTCAAATCAATCATTTATTTATGCGTTTATACATCAGAACCCAAACCAATTATCTTTTATGTCCATTTCCACAAAAGGCCAAAACCATGTTTTCAGCACTACCTTATTCTGTCTCTCTAGAATTTTGTAGTATCACCCATAGCTGACAGACATAACGCGTTAGCTCACAACACTGGATTGTGGTGGGCTGTAAACTGTCTGAGAAGATTGAATCCTAGGTGCCATACTGCATGACATGCTAATGACACATGCTAGCTCTAAGTGTTTACATCCAGCAATGGTATTTTATGTTAACTATCTCTGGCTGGGTATTTTGGCTTACAAAGAAATAACAACGCTGGCAGAGGTAGCTAGAATTAATTGTTTACGCATCACAATGATGGGTTGGTGGTAATCTGAGATGGACTGCTGACAATGGGGGGGGGGGGGTGGGGGGGGCTGGAAGTGTTTAGTTCTTAGACATCTGGAATGTGGTAAAATGTGTGTTGTTAACTAGTTGCTGAATAAATGCTGGTTATGTAAATAGTTTAATCAGAAGTGATTGCAGAGTTCATTTATTTCTACAGAAGAAATACGCAGTTGAGAAAATATTAACTGAACAGAGACATAGAGAAACTAAAGTAGTGTCGGAAATAGAATAAAAATGATTTTCATCAATTATTTCTATCATATTAAACTGACAAGTAAATATTTTGTAAATATCTATTTGATGATACGCTACCTAATTTAGCATTTACTTGTTTGAGGTGGTGTTTACTCTTGAAATTAAAAGCAAGATGTCCGTAACAGGTGATTTGCAAATTTATTGGAACAGACTATAACAAATTTTTATCGACATGTGTCAGTTTCGTTTACCCATAAACAAATTTTTAATTTAAAATTGCATGTTAACGGAGTATTTTGAATTGCAGCATTAATTATTAATTATGATCAGCATATTTAGTGAATATAAATTAAATATAAGTACATTAGAAATTTACACAATCTTACAACCACGTAAAGGTGCTATATCATAGTTACATGTGAGCATCTGTTTGTGATAAAGATTCTCCAATAAAAATGTATTTTCTACTAGTAGATAACATTATTTTTTTATAACCATTTATGGGCATATAGTTGAAGATGTAGTCTTTAAATTTTAAAGTAAAATTTAATTTAAACAAATGATTTGCAATAGCTGTCATTATACAATATTGAGATAGCACATTTAATACCGGTATAATAGATAACCCACTCAGAATGGTTTTTGACACTTTTGCTCAAAAGTTACTTAGAAATGTCTACAAATATTTTGTTTTGGAGAGGGATAGAGGTAAACCGTCATCAGAGACAATCTCTCACATATTGCAACGGCAATGAAATTGACACATGTCGATCATAATTTGTTAGTTTACCGATATCTTTCTTTTAATTTCAAGAGTAAGCACCACTTTGTACATCAATGAGAACCCAAACAAGTAAATGCTAAATTAGGCAGAATATCATTAAATAGATATTTACAAAATATTTACTTGTCAGTTTAATATGAAAGAAATAATCGACAAAAATCATTTTTATTCTGTTTCCGACACTACTCTAGTTAAAAAGGAAAGTTATTTTCCCTTATTTTAGTTTGAATAGTTACTATGTGTATTAGAGGGAAAAAAATATATAATTAAATTAATTTGCCGGGGGCAGGATGTAGCCCAGTAGTAAAGTGCTGACCTGATGTGCAGTCAGTCTAGGATCGATCCCTGTTAGTGGAATCATTGGACTATTTCTCGTTCCAGCCAGTGCTTCACAACTGGTGTACTATCCTGTCTGTGAGATGATTCATATATTAAAGATCCCATGGTGCTAATAAAAAAATAGTTGCCCATAGTTTCCTCTCTAAAATATATTTGTGGTCATTAACCACGTCTGACACCACATACCTGTAGTTGTGTTGAGTGTGTCATTAAATATAAAATTCCTTTTTTTTTTTTTTTTTAAACATGGCTCCCATATGCAACAACCTTAGTTAAAAATTATGAACTAGCTATGTCTGTATTGTGTAGACAATTTGAATATTATATATGAAAATGAAAATGCCTGGGAATTGTTTATTGTAATACGGATGCCGGCCCAAAGATGATAAATGTTTTATGACCATACACAATAAAATATTTTAATTTACTTAGCATAGAAAAAAATTAGTTTATATTATTTCGAAGGCATCATCACAGGATTGTAACTTTTCTAGTCATTGTATATTTTGTAGACATTATATAATATTTGACATACAGTTAAAAATTAATTAGTAGATAAAGGTCGAGCATATTTCTTTAAATAAGAGTCTGTTCATGGTAGTTCATATTATAACTAATTGGTTAGAAGAAGTGACCCCTTTATGTAAATGACATAAAATAAATATGCATATTAATAATAAATATTGGTCGATGTAGTAGATGAAATGTATGCACATTCATATTTTTTGGGCTAAAATATCTAGATATTACTACATTAACTAGAATAATTATAACATTTCAGATGTTCCAATGATGTGGGATCTCTGGTCATTATAACAAAGTGGTTACTGCTATAGTGTATTTAAATAAAATGTGTGTGTACATGTATATCATCCTACGAGTGCATCAAACAAACATTATACTTAATCACACACCAGATCAATACTGATGACGAATGCATTAAACTGTATTTAGATATTTTTTACACCTGGTCTCATTGTAAATAGTATTCACTGTTATCATTATTATAACATCAATTTATTAAATAGTTTAATCAACAGTTTTTATTCAATGAACAAATTAAAATGTTTTCAAAACATTGACAATCAAAAGATGAAACTATACCTGAAAATGTGTCTTATTTTTAATCTACAGTTACCGCAATGTATTTGCAATTTATATATGATAAGACTAGGAGAGTAGTTCATTCCTGTACACACATACAGTATATCACCCATGTCAGCATAGGCCAGTGGTACAAGTAAATGCGATGGGATATATGATTAATTGCCCTTAGTGGACCCATCGGCTTTTATCTTACTTCAACCAGTGCCCAGGACTGGTACATTAAAGATTGTGGTATGTACTTCCCTGTCAATGGGAAAGTGCATATAAATGATACCTTATGGCTGTTTTGTTGGAGCAGCCACTATGCTAGTAACAATTTTCCTTTTGCATTTTACAGGTCTACCAAGTGTCGATATACCTCAGAGAGAGGACTGGCCTCGGTGGCGTCGTGGCAGGCCATCGGTCTACAGGCTGGCAGGTACTGGGTTCGGATCCCAGTCGAGGCATGGGATTTTTAATCCAGATACCGACTCCAAACCTTGAGTGAGTGCTCCGCAAGGCTCAATGGGTAGGTGTAAACCACTTGCGCCGACCAGTGATCCATAACTGGTTCAACAAAGGCCATGGTTTGTGCTATCCTGCCTGTGGGAAGCGCAAATAAAAGATCCCTTGCTGCTAATCGGAAGAGTAGACCATGTAGTGGCGACAGCGGGTTTCCTCTCAAAATCTGTGTGGTCCTTAACCATATGTCTGACACCATATAACCGTAAATAAAATGTGTTGAGTGCGTTGTTAAATAAAACATTTTTTTTTTTTTTTTTCAGAGAGGACATATGATAACCATGTTTTAAAAATATCATGTGCTGGCATGCCATTAAATATTTCTTTCCCATCCATGCCAATATCCAACTAGTCAACAAACCTTAACGGCGCATATATATATTAGGATAGCCAGGATTTTATATTGGGGGTGGAGTGGGGATAGAGGGCACTGCTTTTACACATGTTATGGGGCGACATGCATTATAAAAGTAGATATTGTAAAAAAAAAGAGGTATATTTGAGAAGGCAAGGTCTTCTTGTACACAATCCCTGGCTACCCGGATATGCCAGTGCATATCTGTGCAATTTAAAGTATATCAATCAATAGATTTTGGTTTCAACACAGTTACCTTAAGTAATATTACTTGCATATTTAAAATGTACTCAACAAAATAAATTGAGGGCCAACAGAATTGTGGTAATTATTTGTTAATGTCATATTATTTTAGTAAGTTTTAATCACAGCTAACTTCTAAACATTGTTTCAGTAACATCTGACCCATGTTACATGCAAACATCTTGCAGATGATCAGTTTTTTTGGTGCATTTTTGTAAAAGGCGCATTCTGCTAGGAATCATTACACATGGATTGTAAATATATGTGTCATTTTATTCTCTCTAAATTGCTGTTTAAATCAATAAGTTGAAGAACATTTGTTTTAGAACATGTCAAAATGTAGACATTTTATAACGAATGAAAACTTTTAAGGAAAAATGCTGAATATAGTTACTGGCCCTATATTCATTTTGTTTCGTTAAATTACTGTGTATTAAAAATCATTAAACATATTAACTTATCTGTTAACTGTTGAATTAACATTATTAATTCAGTTAGTATCTCAACACTACATATATGGTGCAGTTTACTCTGATAGCTTACATTTTGTGTTTAATTAGTGTAATAAATATATCTGTTATAACTGGTATGATAGCTTACATTTCATGTAACAATATATGTTATAATTGGTTTTGCTTTGTTTCACAAATTGTTTTTCTAAAGTTGTTAAGTGCTTCTAGCAACCTGCTACAATACCAGGAAGCCTGATTCACTAGCTCAGTGTAGGATAGGGTTACTGTCCACACAGCTGGAAACACCCATGACCCTTGCTAGTGCCTGCCATCCAGAGATAATTTGTTATTATTTACAATTACATGTACTTCCTGCCTCCAGTACATTTTCAAAGTATTAACAACACAGACCCAATTAAGTCTTTCAGAGCTGCTGCCAAACTGAAAATTTACTGTTTGCCACGTGGCCTCACTGCAAGATAACATTATTCTTGACTTGAGATTTCACACAATTTGTTATGCTGGGCTGTAAGAAGAACTGTTTATATAATAGCTTGCTCTGGCACGCTGGTTGGAGCTGTTTGTGTTCAAGTTTCAGGAGCCAGAATAAATTAAATATTTCTTCATCTAATTACATCATGATCTGTTATTATTAGCAGACAAAACTTTTAAGTTTTATACTAAAACAAATAATTGCTAGCAGCTAAAACGAAATATTTAGCAAAAGTTAAGTTCCGATTTTTAAGTGCATTCCAAAGTTTTCAGTGTAGTTTTGTCAGATTGAAGTAGAAAGCAGATAAGGTGGTTCTGGCACTAACCCCTCGATATAGGAAAATTGGCTAAACCAAAATTTATTCCAGTGTAAGCCCAGATAAAGGTGGGATAAAACCCACATCTGAACATTCTTCTATCATAACAATCGCGGGCGACATCCTTACCACGTGGAACTTTCCTGAATGACGTTATAAGCCATGGATCGCCGGTGCCAACCACTGAACCAATCTCAGAAGAAAACGTGTCACCACAACAACAGGACAAGGACCCAAGGACGGCCACTGCAAACCACGACGAGACATATCCTGTCTGGAAGTCTATGGGTTTTTCAACACAGCCGCTTTCAAGTATGTAGAGCATCGCAAACTGAGCAGCCACTCCACCATTACACACCACTTGTACCCAATTCCTTTGTCCTCCTGCATAAAATAAAACATATACAGTGAAACCCTCTAAACTGGACACCCTCGGGGCCAAGTCAAATGTAAACAGGGATCCGGTTTAGAGAGGTTAAGTTCTGTCCTGGTTTTTAAAAAAGGGACTGTGTAAAATGTCCGGTTTTGAGGGAATTCCGGTTTACAGAGGGTCCGGTCTTGAGTGGTTTCACTGTAATTCTTTCCTTTCCTCACATCATTCTATCCTAAATTAAAAAAAAATAGCAATACTTCAGCACTTTAAAACTAGGTATATTTGGTGTCTTAACATATTGCTGTTTGGACATTTCGTAGTACCCAGTTCCTTTGATATTCTACATAAAATAAAACAGACTTTATTTAAGACCATAGAATGAGGTGTTGAAAGGAAATTAATATTTATTTAACAATACCTCAATACATTTTAAACAATAAAAATTTGGTGTCTGAACATATCGTTATTTGGACATTTGGTTTTATCAAGTTTCTTTGATATCCCACATAAAATAAAACACTTTATTTTGAATAGGAGGTGAGGAAAGGAAATAAATATTTGCTTAACAACACTCCAGTATGATTTACCAATTACACTAGGGATATTTGGTGTCTATCATATGGTTATCTGGACATTTGGTTGATAGAAAGGAAGCCTGTTATCACCATCCAGGTCATTCTTATCAATAAAGCAGCAATGGATCTTTTACATGAGCTTTCAAATGGACAGCGGCCTATTTCACAAAACATCGTAAGTTTACGTCTGCAACTAGTTTACGTCTGCAATTTTAAAACTGTATTTTCCAGAAATTTGTAATGTTCATTAGTATTGTCTGCTACATTCAAGAATGTGGCACAATGATGAATTTACAAAAAATGACCAAAGGAAACATTTGCACTAGCAATTGCTTAACAGAAAATGCCTTTGTGAAACTGACCCCAAGTGACCAATAGATTAGGTGTATAAATGTTTTAATAAACCTTAATGAAATGGAGCTGTCTGAGTGGGGATGGAGGTTAGAAGGTGAAAAACTCATTCCGGTGATGACAGACAAAAGCCCTGCTCCAGAGGCACTTATTCAGATCATTCACTTGGCTTGGCTAGGTTTTTAATGTGTTCATATACATCTATGGTTTCAAACAGGCCTATCTCGAGTCCGGCTTCTGATAAGATCAGGGGTCTGACTCGGGACAGGAAATACCTAAATGTAGGGACAAAAAATAATAAAATAATGGTGAGGAGAGGTTAATAATATTAATACACTTAATCTATAACTAATTAATAAATAGTTTGACGCAATTTTAAATGGGGTGGTCTAAAATAAAATAAAATTAAAAATAATAAATTAATTAATAGGCCTACCCCAGAGGTTAGGAGCCGGAAGGTTAGGAGGGTTGGCCCAAGCCCACAAAAAAAGTTATATTAGAAAAGTTTAAAAGTTATAAGAATTACCAAATATATTTCGAACCTTGATGTGACCAGACAAAGGCTGGGGGAGAGGGGAGGCCAGAACCTACACTAAACCTAAGGCCAAATATTATTCACTGAAACTGTTTGGGAGGGTGCACTACTCAAAAGTGTACCTGCAGAAAGCATGAGATGGAATGCACCAGTGCATGTGGGCATTTCAACTTTTTTTTTTTGCTTATATCCAATTACGGTTCACCTCAGCTATCTGTCCAGGACAGTTGTTAGTTGGTTAGTGGTTAATGAGAAAGAAGAGGATGTTGTGGCGTTACACCTAACCATTGAGCCGTTAAGAACTCGCTCTGGGTTGGAGCCGGTACCAGGCTGCGAACCCTGTACCTACCAGCCTGTTGTCCGATGGCTTAACCACTGTGCCACCGAGGCCGATGTGTGGGCATTGCCAAGATGGCAACTGTGACAATATGACAAATGAGCCATGATAGAAAAGAATGATGAACAAGACTGCGTCTGAGAAGCAATAAGATAGGATATTATGTGTCATAACGTCAGTGTTTATTCCCAGAGTTGTGCCTTGATTACGTCATGATGTCATCAATGACGCCAGTACAAATGCAATATTCATTCCTGGGACTACTGTTATTTGAAAAACATAAATGAAAATAGCATTAATTATAACAGGTTAAAAAAAACAACTTGCAATTTGATGGTTATCAATCAGATTTTTTACGGGTTTTTTGCTGAAGGCCATCTTGTTTTTTTATGTCATTTTTTAAACACTTTCCCAGGTGTCAAAATTGTCCAACTTTTGATATGTTGTTCTCCACATCGAATAATACAATAAACAATCATAAAACGTTTTCTTGCAATTTGTTTGGAATGGAATGGAATGGAAACTCGTTTAACGTGCCAATATCCACAAAGGTTCAGGCACGCCTACCACGGATCTGACTTCGCCAGTGGAGGGTTCTGTGGCAGGAGGGAATTGTTTGGGGTTAGGTGGTATATTGACCTGCCTAATCACACCTCGGGTGAGTGCTCTACCACTGAGCTACATCCTGTGTTAAATGAGGTGAGACAACAATACCGTAGTGGTTGTAGCTACATCCTGTGTTAAATGAGGTGAGACAATAATACCGTAGTGGTTGTAGCTACATCCTGTGTTAAATGAGGTGAGACAATACCGTAGTGGTTGTAGCTACATCCTGTGTTAAATGAGGTGAGACAAGAATACCGTAGTGGTTGTAGCTACATCCTGTGTTAAATGAGGTGAGACAACAATACCGTAGTGGTTGTAGCTACATCCTGTGTTAAATGAGGTGAGACAACAATACCGTAGTGGTTGTAGCTACATCCTGTGTTAAATGAGGTGAGACAATACCGTAGTGGTTGTAGCTACATCCTGTGTTAAATGAGGTGAGACAATAATACCGTAGTGGTTGTAGCTACATCCTGTGTTAAATGAGGTGAGACAACAATACCGTAGTGGTTGTAGCTACATCCTGTGTTAAATGAGGTGAGACAATACCGTAGTGGTTGTAGCTACATCCTGTGTTAAATGAGGTGAGACAATAATACCGTAGTGGTTGTAGCTACATCCTGTGTTAAATGAGGTGAGACAACAATACCGTAGTGGTTGTAGCTACCTCCTGTTTTAAATGAGGTGAGACAATACCGTAGTGGTTGTAGCTACATCCTGTGTTAAATGAGGTGAGACAATAATACTGTAGTGGTTGTAGCTACATCCTGTGTTAAATGAGGTGAGACAACAATACCGTAGTGGTTGTAGCTACATCCTGTGTTAAATGAGGTGAGACAATACCGTAGTGGTTGTAGCTACATCTTGTGTTAAATGAGGTGAGACAACAATACCGTAGTGGTTGTAGCTACATCCTGTGTTAAATGAGGTGAGACAATACCGTAGTGGTTGTAGCTACATCTTGTGTTAAATGAGGTGAGACAATAATACCGTAGTGGTTGTAGCTACATCTTGTGTTAAATGAGGTGAGACAACAATACCGTAGTGGTTGTAGCTACATCCTGTGTTAAATGAGGTGAGACAACAATACCGTAGTGGTTGTAGCTACATCCTGTGTTAAATGAGGTGAGACAATACTGTAGTGGTTGTAGCTACATCTTGTGTTAAATGAGGTGAGACAATAATACCGTAGTGGTTGTAGCTACATCTTGTGTTAAATGAGGTGAGACAACAATACCGTAGTGGTTGTAGCTACATCCTGTGTTAAATGAGGTGAGACAATACCGTAGTGGTTGTAGCTACATCCTGTGTTAAATGAGGTGAGACAATACCGTAGTGGTTGTAGCTACATCTTGTGTTAAATGAGGTGAGACAACAATACCGTAGTGGTTGTAGCTACATCCTGTGTTAAATGAGATGAGACAATAATACTGTAGTGGTTGTAGCAATGAAAAGAAATTTAAAAAATCTTTTGACTGATGACACCTCAGCACATTTTAAACTATCAACATATGGAGTTTAGCATATGGTTATTAGTGTCCTACTGGTCCAACAGAAGGGAACTATAGTTTTCATTTCCATCCTTCTGTCTGTCCATCTGTGTGTCCCACATATAGTTTTTCTGATGTTTTTTTCAGTGCCTTGAGATATTCAGCTGAAATGTTGTGCATAACTTTACTATGTTCTGTTACAGATCAAGTTTGACTTTCATGGCAATTTTTCACAGAGTTATGCCCCTTGAATTTAGGAGATACGGTAATTTGTTGGGCTAGGTAGTACTCTCAGAAAGGTTGTTTTGAAACTTGTTTTACAGTTAAAAATAATAAAGAAAAGGAAAACCGCTGCTGTCACATAGGCTACAATGTATTTATAATGAATAGTGGAATGTTTTCTTTTAATAGTTTTAAATGGGATTTCCAACAGAAAAGAAAGTAGCTACCAAAACCTTCGGTGTATCAATCATGTGGCATGGGTTATGGTTACAAATATTGATCATCTAAATTACATTGGTGTGAAAATTTATATCTGTACTGGTGTAAAAGAAGTATCTGCTTTCTTGTATTAAACAAATAAAGCTCCAAAACAAATAGTAAAATATTCAGTGCCTTCAGGGCTAAATGCTGATTCCATTAGGGATGTTAAGTATATCCCTGATAACCACAAAGGATATTTTTTAGTTAAGACTGAAGATGTACACAAATTACCTTTTTTAAAATCTGCTTCCAGTTTCTTCTTCTGTTTTGATCGGAACTTTGTAACTTTGGACCCAGCCAAGAAGAATATGAGCAAAGCCGCACAGAAACACAAATTTCCAAGAGTTATGACAAATCCAACAAGAAGTCCTGAAAAAAATTTAATTAAATAATTTCAAATATACTTTCATTTATTATAATTCCTTACTTTAAATGCCTTAATAATGTGCACAATTACCTACAAAATAAACTGGCATTCACCAATGCATAATATACAGATTAAGACATCCAAGAACAGACCAGTGTACAGAAATGATTATTGACTGCAGATTTCAACGAGAAGTATAGTACAAATTTGTAAGAGAACCACAACATTTTCTGATCAGTACTTGTAGAACATACATTAACATTTATTTTTTGAAAAACTCACAAATAAAAAATCAATTTAGGGAATATTTATTTCCAAAACAAATACCCATACGTTAAAGAGACATTCCTGAGTTTGCTGCAATTTTTAAGATGTTATCGACTAACAGACTTTTTAACGATTGTAATTACATATCAAATATATTTTTCTGCATAAAATATTAGTGGCTGTATATTAAAAGTGTTTCTGATCAATCTAATATTTGTACTAGGTTAAATTTCATTTTATTTCCTAAAATATTTTATTTTGTACGTACAAAATTATTTGAAGACAGAATCAATTTTGGGCTTCTTACAAATATTAAGACAACCCTAAACACATTGAATATACAAACACTGATATTCAAAACAAGAAAATATATTTAATATATAAGTTTAATCAAAGAAATATTTTATTAATTGGAAACATCTTACAATGCAGCAAAATCGGGAATGTCCCTTTAAGGTACTAGTTTCTTTTTCTCACAGATAAAAGAATGGACCACAATAGTCTTATATATAAGTATTAAGTAATATGTAATATATGTGTATTAAGTTACATATAAATTCTGATTTTGTTTTGTTTGTCTTTTAATAGTAATAATCCATCGACTATTGTATTAAAATATGAAGTGTGATTTCTTCAGAAACATCTCAAAACCAACAGTCTGCATTAAATTGATGTTACTGATTAATAATGAAACAAAAAACATGAAGTTAATTAGGATAAACAGACCTGCTGCCGCCCCACTAGTGTTTAAACTTTTGCGCCTCAGGCCCCACCAAGCGATAAAAACAGGAATGATTGTAGCAAGTACCCATCTCCATGGAGCTGGTGCAGCATAATCTGAAAGGAGTAAAGCAAATCAAGAATTCCACGGAATTCAATGCCTTGACTAACATAAACTAACTGGTGTAGTTCATACATATAGTTGCATCTTTAATGTTCATCAGTGTGTGTTGAAGAAATAAACATAAAAAAAATTTAATAAATAATTAAATTTTCTTTGCATCTATACACTTTACGGCAATCTGATTGGTCCAGAGGTGCTTTTTTTTTTTCGTTCATATCTCGATGAACTGAAAAAAAATTAAGCCACACCTACTACCCCTCCCCCCCCACCCCACCCCTCCCGACTCGCACTACTTTTGTGCAACAAGCCGCATTATTCAGGTAACCATATTTAGATATTTTGGAGAAAACACACGTGAAAGCTACAAAAGCAATTTTAAAAATGTATACGATAAATTAATGGAAAATGCTATAGCAGAGTAGACATGTAGATTCTTACGCATTGATTTAAAAAAACCTAAAAAAACAACAACTAATCATGACTCGGTCGGTGGCCAAAGAAATCATGTAGGAAACTTCACGCCTGTAACTTACTTGTAAGTGATGTTCTACAGCTGTTGGCAAAAATTAAACGGTTCCATCGACAGCATAAATGTTAGACATGTTCCTTTCATTCACTTTCATAAAATATAAACTAAACATGAATAGGATAATTCCTTCCAATATTCTAAATGATCCGTAAAAATGCACAGCAGCTAGAGAAAATGGTGTCGCTTATCAAAATTAAGTCATTTACCAAATGACCTAATTAAATCACCCGATTCAAATACTAGTGAATGAACGTTTGCATTCTTACGCGACATAAGTATCAATGAAGTTTACACAAACAATACTACAGGCATATTTAAAGCTAAACAAAATAAATTCAGTTATGTATTGTTAAAGTATGCATAAAAATTTTATTATAAGATTTGACTGCAATTATGTTTTGGTTCATGCAAGTATGAACCAAAAAAATGATGTGCACACTTTTGTATGACCACTACGCGGAGTCATACAGAGTGCATTGTTTTTTCGGTTTATACTTGCATGAACCAAAAAATAATTGCGGTCAATTCTTAAATAAATTAATTAAAAAAAAACTATTTCTGTTATAGGTTCAAGAAGCAGGGAACTCAATAAAAAATATAAGAATTAACCACTCCCTCCCAAATGCAAAGCACATTAACAGGCCTCGAATTTGGCAACTAAGAGGGTCAGGCCATTTGACCTCGACCGATGGAGATTTTTAAAGAGTATTATTATGTCCAAAAAGCAGGGCAACAAGGCAACCTTCAAAATGTGTATTAATATAACACAACAGCACCCATCATAAATAAATAAGTATGAACAGTTTCGCGTTTTTTGTAATAAATCAACTTTTGAAGAGGCATGTTTATGTATGATGACCAATTACTAACATGCAAAATAAGGCATGGCCAGTTTGGGTGTAAGATTCTGTTTACGTTTCAGTGTATATGAGCATTTGACAAGGGAACTGTGGCAATTTGCTGCATGTCCACCATTAAATTTATTCAAGCCCTCCATTAATATACTTGGTCCAGTAGTGAGCGTCTTCCAGCAGATATTGTATTTAAAAAGAATTTGTGAGGTAGAGAAAAAAAACCATTTACAACTAATAGCTGAATACATTTCATACCTGTTAGCATGATTTTATTCCAAACTGGAAGAAAAATCCAATAAGTAATAATTTTTGCTTCCAATTTAACATACAAATTTAAAAACTCTTATATTAGCTATTAATTTTAATTCCTAGCTCTGTGATGCTTTTGAAATGCTCAGTCAAAAAACTAATAATTTGAAAACAATAATTAACTTCCCATTGATTTCTGATTGGCCTCCGATATTGTTGTGATCGAGTTCTAACATTTTCAAGGGGGTGTGGCTGAGGGTCAGTGCCCCTCTGCCATCCCAACATCCTGCTGCCTATGCAGAAATGAAAACTAATAATTCTGGATGGTATATCTGACCTTGAATTTCAAGGGAAAGCAGGTGGCAGATATGCAGTGGTCAGTGGACCATCATTTACAGCTATAAACAAGGTCTGTCTACTTACTTCCTAGTTCATCATTCAACAATAAACAACATTTTAGTGCTAATGGCGAGGTTTAGTGTTGAACTATTAGTCTGAACTGAACCATGAAAATGGATGTAATGTACTCAGGGGAATCCCCAGGGCCGTTAGGCGTAGCAGCCCGACACGCCTTGGTCCGTAAAGTAAGCGCTTTGACAGCGTCGAAGCGCCTTAAATCAATTGCCATTATGCCTTGATTTGAAGTGCTTTAGAAAAACAATTTCAAGAGCTGAGTTCAGCCAGATCGAGTGAAAACAAAACGTTCGCTACACTAGTTTGAAACCCAGACCTTCGTTTTTGATGGGCGCGAGCGCTATCACGCCCGTGAACCCCTGTCAACTCAATCTGACGGGCGCGAAATAACGTGCCTCTAAATTGAACAAATCACGCCTGTGTTGTTTGTTTTTTATTGTTTATTGAATCCAATCCACAATGCCACAAATCTTTCCATTCTGTTCACAATGAACTTAACTTTCTAGAATACTTTTTACATATTGAAACATGATTGGTTGGTTATCTTTACACTGAGCCAATCAGCTAGGAGTTCACTTATCATTAAGATCTCGTCGGTTTTATTTAATTTCGTACAATCCAGGTAATGATCGCGAAATGTATTTATACTGTCGTCGTTTTGATCACGTACAGGAAAAATAATAGGTGCGTTGTCCAATATATATAATGTTTACTGTATAATGTATAATGTTTATACATGTTGATATCACAGTTAACGCATACACAAACAAAAATGTAATTTAGTAAAGCAGGTTTTGTTTTCGTTAATAACATAGCGATGTACTAGTGACATTTCTACTTTCTGTTTTACGCTACGTGATTTAAAGCAAAGGACATTGCCCTTGGTAGAGTCAAGTTTCTAGTACATGTGATCGGTTGACGGGACCCTGAAACAAACATACACCGATTTAATTTCAAGTCAGTAATTCAAATTTAACAAGTGTAAAGCATGTATATTTTAAAATTAAATTTACATTAGGGTGGTTATGTTGGGTTTTTTTTGTTTGTTTTTGATTTTGTTTTTTTATGGGTTGCTATGATTCGAGGTAGTAGTATAATAAATGACGTGTTAACTACAGTACACCGACAATTAAAGTTAATCCTGTTTGTAAAATATATATTTATAAAAATTGTAGTAAGATATATTTGGGTAGAAAACAATAGATGTTGACATTATCTCTATTATGACATTATTATTATTATCATTTTTAAGTAGACTTTGCAGGTACATGACGTATATAATGATATCATGATAAATGTGATAACCCTGTGCCATGTGGTTGTTACATTTTTAATTTCTTTTTAGTTTAAATGATTTACAAATAGGCCTATACTGACATTATTTTTGTGAGTGTTTTATTAAATATTTTACAGTTAGAATTCTTAATAACAATACCATAGTTGTTACAATGCCAATTCACATTCAGTTCACAGGTTTGTGTCCATGGAGAAATCATATCATTCTGCGATGAAGATTAAAATTATTGTACTTGTTTTAAATAAAACAGAATAAACACAAACAAATCTGTTTCAATTCTTTATTCATAAATAGTCAACAGATTATCATGATTCAGAATTTTAATGCAACATAATATGCATATAATATATAAGAAATCGATAAATGTTGTGTTCATGGTGTTTCTTTTTCTTGTGAAAGACTGCAACGGCCCATTCCTTCATCTTTGAGAACAACTATCATATTAGTTAAATTAAGATATTTATTTTGAAAACACAAAACATTAACTCTTAAGATATTTAATTTAGAAATCATTACTCCTCAAACTTAATCATGTTCATGGGTGCAATTCCTCTTGGTCTCTTGCCTCCAATTCTGATTATTTTGAGGGGTGCGATTTTTCCCTCTTCTGCATTTTGAGGAGTGTCATTTCTACTCCCTTCGATTTTTAGCACTCCTGGGTTTTTCAAAAACGAAGGTCTGCAGTTTGTGCGCTTCATGTTAAACCAAATGGATACGACGGACAACAATCAAATAGTTCGCGAACGTTAGAAAGAACGTTCGTTGGCTGAACCGAGGAAAGCTCTCAACGCGAATATACGTCACGCTTCAGAGTCAGCTGACACCCACGTGTCAAGAGGCTTCGTTGCGGACACTGAACAATACGATTACACAGAAGTAAATCTTGATGTAAATTTGTAGAAAAACAATAGTTGTTTGCATCAATGAATATCTAATGGCAGTTTAATTTATTTCCTTTGTTTTTGTTAATTTTGTACTAATGGTCGAGAGATCGCGATTGCGGGAAATGAACATGCATTATTTATACAAATTGCAGTTAAACGTACACTGAATTAGCTTACAATAATCATATTTGTTAGATAATGTTAGATATATATTTGTACGACATTTAATAAGTTAGCTGGATTTTAAAACGACCGTAAATTTTAATTTTATTAATGGTTTTTTATTATTATTATTATTTTATTTTTTTATATAAATAGAATATACTGTAAAGCCGGCATTCTTAGCCTAGGTATTTTACAAGCAGAAATCACAACAAGCATTTAATACGACGCTGAAATCAACAGCAACAACATGGCACAAATTATGAAATTGTTGGGGGTGGGGAATTGATGGGTTACTTTAAAAACAGAGCAGGATTAGCAGGATTGAAGGCAAACACTTAACTGTTTTCAACCCACTACCCCACTTACTTTGGCTTGATTTGTGTTACACTGATGCTAAAAATGTAAGCGCCTTGAAAAAATCCTGGGGAAATGCCTGGTGCTAATTGGACTAATGAACTATTTACCATCAAATCCCATGCTTGTAGCTTGCAGTAACTTATGTCATACATATGCATACCGGTATACAATATATGGCCCAGCGGTCATCAGTCATAACAGGAAAAATATTAATCGTATTTTCTCAGTGAGAAATATTCTGCACTGGTGTAACATACAATACTAAAGGACAATCCAACACATACAAACCAATGACTTTGTGGGTATCGTCAACGTCCCTAACTGCATTATGCTTTCAATTCTGTTCACTTTGTTCTCTCTTGCACGGTTCGTGCAATCAACATCCGATTTGTTGTTATCGGCATGTCGTTCATTTTTTAGGTTTTTCTTCACGTTCAGGAACATTTTCATAAACAATAAAGTTCAGACAAGTAAGTATCTAAATACAAAACTTTACAAACCCCTAAAACCATTAATTTTACTAAGTCGTTTTTGTTTATTCCTTAAACTTAACGATATCGGGTCCACATGACTCATGACTCAGAAATTGACTTAAAATGGAGAAAAATGAATTAACATTCAGTGCGTGTGACCTAGTGATTTCCCTAGAAATTTGGCAAGGCAGGGTAGACCAAACACTTTTGGGGCATTTTCACCATTTTCGGGGCACTTGTTTTTCATTAAAAATACACAAAAATTAATTGAAATAAACATTAATGTAATTTATGTGTTTGCTTTAATAAATGAATCGCAAAAGATATAAAAGGCATACTTTATTAATTAATAATACCGTTTTGGGTGTTTTATAAAGGCAATTTTAGAATTAATTAGTGAAAAAGGCTTATTTAATCTCAGGGCAGCATGGCACTGATTAAGGCAAGATGGTGCTAGACTATTGAGGCATGTGATGCACCATGCTAAAACAAGCTAGGGAAAACACTAAGTGTCACATGACCTCACATGTGCCAGATCAGATTTTTAAGACCCCTGTTGTTAAAATTTGTTTTCAATTATTATATTCGATCTGCAAAAGGTATGCTACCTTTTTGTGCCTCTATTGTAGTGAATAGTATTCATAATCCATAATGATATTTTACAAACTATTCACTGGTATAAACGTAATGCCTATCAGTACTGACATCAGGTGTTAGTGATGTGTGTTGATAAAACGCGGACCAGACCAGAACGCTTGACAAATTGAATTTTTCATTAAAAAAATATTAAACTAAGTGTTCGTCAACTGTTAACATAGTTAAGAAACATATATTTTTTCATGTAATGGCCTTAAAAATTGAAAATGATGAACAGCACATGCGTGTTATATTTTTTGCAAACGCATGCGCCTAAACACATTTAGAAACGTCGCACTCTTTCCTGTTTACCGGAAGGTGTTTCACTTTTGTTTACTAGAACGGATTTGTTTTACATCCACATTGTTGATTTTTTTACGTTAATTGACAGCAATCTATTTTGTTTCACGTATCGTGGCTGAAAAATGTAGAATAGTATTTCTGTAAATATCATATTCGTATTTTTATCGTTAAGTGAATGCAATTTGGGATGTCGATGGTACTAAATACGATGTCATCACGAATTGGAAAATACAACATGACATCACTTAGTTTAAAGAGTTTATCTTTACGGCTTTCTGTTTTCAATATTAAATTTGTAATAAAATGTTATTTTAATGCAATTCATCCAGGGCTTCTAGAATTTTATAAAATCCACTAGCCATGGGATCAGTGATTTAAAAAATTTTTACTAGCCACGATTAAAAATTCACTAGCCCTACTTTACTTTAAGTTTATATAATTTTACTAATTAATAGTAATAATCAGATACGTCACATGGATAGAGCTTAAAAACACTAACACTTGGTGATGGTGGAGGCAGGATATATATATTTACAAAATAGACTTAACAGCAGTATTTAACAAAAACAATTTTACTAGCCGTTGGCATAGCAATAGTAGTTATTTACTAGCACAACATTGAATATCACTAGCCATGGGAGTGGGTCTTCTACCATAATCTAGAAGCTCTGAATTAATCATAGATCTTTTTAACTGAATAAATAGAACTTAGGTTTTTGAAAATTATTTGTTAACATGATTAAAATACAAAGTTAAAGTAATACTCATAACAGTGTTTAAGCCCAACTTGTTTCTATCCAAAACTAAAGCCTTTCATGTTTAAAGTCAAAACACTTTGTAAATATAGCTATGGTAATAAACAGAATAACAAAATAACTTGGTACTAGTAGCACCAATAGCACCACAAATACCCCTGCCCGCTACCAACCCCGGTCAGGCTGTTAGTGCTCTCTTGCACCTGCCAGTGCGGGCGGTCCCTCCTCCCAGCCACCTCAAAACCTTTTTCTGTTCTGGACGGAGGAGCTGGCATGGACCAACACTAACCCGAGTATTCTGACTGTAAGAGAGCTAGACGGACATTTGGACATAAATACGCTCTCATTACAGTCAGAGACCAAGCTATGTATTTTTTTGGCAATTGCTGACAACCAAAAAGTTGGCAAAGATTTCCGCTCTAATACCACAACAATCCTATGTTTGACGTCAAATACCTTTACATCAATCATTTTCGAGTTAACTGATTAAAAAAAATCCACATATTAATCACTAATACACATAGTACAGAAAGAAACCTGACAGCACCCACATTCAGCTAAGCTTTGGCAAACTCCGGACAGCAGAATTCTAAGATCGACGACCTATATCGTGACAATGCCCACATGATCGCCCACTCAGCCATTCCGTCTTCCAGGGGCCGTCTCAAAACGACAATCACCAAAAAAAGTTTGTTTTGTGTAACGACACCACTACAGCACATTGATTCATTAATCATCGGCTATTGGATGTCAAATATTTGGTAATTTTATAACTGTGTTAGAGAGGAAACCATTAGCCACCTCTTCCATGTTGTAACGTCGCTTGGTATGAGACGGCCCCTGTAACTGTTGCACAAGGCGGAATCACCCAGTGGGCAATCACGTGATCTACGTCACGAAATAGGTCACCAAGCTTTGTAATTCTTCCGACGGAAGTGTCGCGAAGCGTAGCTGAATGTGGGTGCTGTCAGATTTTTTTCTGTAGTATGTGTATTAGTGATTAATATGTGGATTTTTTTAAATCAGTTAACTCGAAAATGATTGATGTAATGGTATTTGACGTCAAACATAGCATTGTTGGGGACCAGACAACTCGGCCAGGGGGACAACTCGGCCCCTCGGACAACTCTGGGCCGAGTTATTAGACAGATAGACAGGGCATGCTGTGACACATTATATGCGTGTTAAGTATGATAGTTAGCCATGTCGTAGTATTGTACTATAGTAATAATAATGCATTATACTGATAGATACCGCTAACTATATGGTCACCATTAAGAATGACAATTGTGCATGTCGTACGCGCATATCGTAGTTTCTAGAAGTATTGTACTATAGAAATAACGCAAAAGACATCATTTGCCAAATTCTCACATTTATTACATTAAACGCAATATGTACGCAAAAAAGCAAGAAACCGTATCGAGAATGTGGAACTGTGGTTCAACATCAGCCGTGGCGGCCTAGTCCTGGGGAGGTTCCTCCACAATGGACCTATAAATGAAAACAGGAATGTCATGAATATACTACAAATAACGGTACATAATGCAACTAACCATCATACAATCCGCATGGTTCAAGGACTGAATTGTGTACGTGAATACGTGAAATGTGTTATTCCTAATACTAAGTTTGTCATTGATACTACTATTATTATTTTATTTTATGATTTATTGACGAAGGACCTATCATAACACTTTATGATTACCTTTCCTCTATACGTTGAGGGATGTCGAAGTCGGCCGTCGCGTTGAATGAATTTCCCTCTGCTGTTTGGTTGAGACATGTGCACCGTGCACAGGTCCAGTCAATTTCTGCATTCTCTCTTATCATCCGCCGGTAATCCTCTTGAGTGATTCCTGCATTATTAATATTAAAATTATTAGCAATAAAGATTTTTTTAATGCCAGTTGCACAAATATGTTACCATTTTTATTTGTCTTAAACATAAAATAACATTAATTTTTCAATTTTAAGGTAAAACGCTACCCAAATACTCAAATATTGTGTGGATTTTTTTTTTATATGTAGTGTGAAAGTCAACAAATGAATTACTTCTCTGAGTGGAACGTGTGTGCAATCATGCGTGAGGGAGTTGCTTTAGGTCTACTTTAATTAGATCCAATTAATTGTATAAACACGTTGATGGGATTATAATAGTGGGTTAAAATTTTATTGGGAGATGAAGGTGTTGTAGTAGTTTATTGGCATAAAGTACTACAAATATCACTTATAGCAAGCAATATAACATATATACAAGATGAGTTGGCTAGCTAATATACAGAGACAAAATACATTTAAAGATAATAATTACAATATAAAACAAATAAAATTCCTGAAAAGCAAAGTGGAAGAACAGACAGGTGTATGCTTCAAATGTTACCATCAGTATATATATATATATATATATATATATATACTCTTCAAAAAAAGAAACGCAAAAGGGTACAAATGGGTTATAACTCCGATTTTATGTTTCCTACCGGTTCATGCTTTGTGAATATAAGGTCATTGCATGTCCCAAACACATTCCCACGGTTACATTCGATAAAACGCAGCTACTTTACAATAAAGTTCCAAAATGTGAATATTCGCAAAAACGCAGCCACGTGCAAACCATGTCACCACTGCACGTGCGTTGTCTGCACGTGCAACATGAACACCGACAGTATAAAAGTGCAGGGTGTTCGCTTGCCTGGCCTCTGTATCTGGCTGACAGTTGACAATCCAGGACATGCCACGTCTCAGTGAACCGCAGAGAAACAATGCCATCGGCCGACTAGACGCAGGCGAATCCAGAACGGCCATTGCCAGGGCATTCCATGTGTCCCCAAGCACCATCTCCAGACTGTGGGACCGTTACCAGCAACATGGATCAACACGTGACCTCCCTAGATCCGGTCGACCACGGGTCACTACCCCCGGGCAGGACCGCTACATCCGGGTACGCCACCTTCGGGAACGATTGACTACTGCCACCTCCACAGCCGCAGCAATACCAGGTTTGCGCAGGATATCCGACCAGACCGTACGGAACTGCCTACGTGAGGTAGGAATTCGTGCCAGACGTCCAGTTCGAGGTGTCATCTTAACACCACAACACCGTCGACTCCGACTGCAGTGGTGCCAGATTCATCGACAATGGCCTCAACTGCGATGGAGACAGGTGTGGTTCAGTGACGAGTCCCGATTTCTGCTCCGACGTCATGATGGAAGATGTCGCGTGTATAGGCGTCGTGGTGAACGTTATGCGGCAAACTGCGTGCAGGAAGTGGACAGATTCGGCGGGGGTAGTGTCATGGTGTGGGCAGCCATCTCACACACTGGCAGAACTGACCTGGTCCACGTGCAGTGCAACCTGAATGCACAGGGCTACATTGACCAGATCCTCCGGCCACACATCGTTCCAGTTATGGCCAACGCCAACGCAGTGTTCCAACATGACAATGCCAGGCCTCACACAGCACGTCTCACAACGGCTTTCTTACAGAACAACAACATTAATGTCCTTCCTTGGCCATCGATATCACCGGATTTGAACCCAATTGAGCATCTATGGGACGAGTTGGACCGACGCCTCCGACAGCGACAACAACAGCCCCAGACCCTGCCCGAGCTGGCAGCAGCCTTGCAGGCCGAGTGGGCCACCATCCCCCGGGACGTCATCCGTACTCTGGTTGCTTCAATGGGCAGGCGGTGCCAGGCAGTTGTCTACACACGCGGAGGCCACACCCGGTATTGATTCCAGATGACCTTGACCTTGGTGGTGTGTCCTATCACTTACTCACAATGGACTAGAGTGAATTGTGAACAATCCTGCAACATTTGGTAATTATCGGACTCACCATTCAATAATTAAATCAATTCTCCAAATGTTACGACAATGTGGTTTTGCGTTTCTTCTTTTGAAGAGTATATATATAATAATAATAATAATAATAATAATAATATCAATAATATATACTCACCAGTATTACAGGTGCGGTGTTGCCATCGTGAACAAATGTCGCAACGTATTGCGTGTTGTCTGGGTCGGACATCATTAGAACAAAACGCACACGGATAAGTCGGCATTTTGTTCGAAAGTGATAAGTTATCAGATAATTCGGACGGTTATATACATTATTTGCTGAAAATGTCATCATGCTCACCAATTGGAATTACTTCTTAATAGCAGGTAAAATAACAACACAACGTCTGCAGGGTGTTATCATTTGCTTTCTCTTTGTGCCGAAGTGGAATCTGAGGAACTAGGAAGGAGGAAAATACTTCATACTACAACAACAAGTCAGGAGGCTATATCCGCGAGTGTTGTTACTACAATAAAGAACTTTTGCATGTTTTTTCTGGGATCAACTCCAATGTTTAGGTCACCGACTGTAGAACAAAAACAAATTATTCAAACAGCGGAAACTATCTTCAAAGATAAATGGATCAGCAATTTATCAATCCGACATGACACTTCGTTTTTCGGGACGTTTAGGTTAAGGTGGGACTAATTCAATACTAACAAAAATACATTCTTTTATTTCAGTGAGAATACTTTAATTTAAAAAACAACACTTGTCCAACAATAGACAAGATTGTCCCTGTGCTGAGTTGTCTCTGGACTCCGGGCAGAGTTGTCTCGCGGTGGGCCGGGTTGTCTCAGAACTCTGGGCCGAGTTATCTGGGCCGAGTTGTCTGGCATTCGGATTGTTGTGGTATTAGAGCAGAAATCTTTGCCAACTTTTTGGTTGTTGGCAATTGCCAAAAAAATACAAAGCTTGGTCTCTGACTGTAATGAGAGCGTATTTATGTCCAAATGTCCGTCTAGCTCTCATACAGTCAGAGTACTTGAGCTAGGGCCAAAACCTGCACCCATGAGGAGTCCGGCGATTTCGCCACCGGTCGATCTCGCCATGGGCGAAATAGCCGTAAATTCCATGTACTGCTGGGCGAAATCGCCGTACTCTATATACATATAAGCAGACGGGAATGTCACTGTTTATTACAATAAATTGGTTATTATAATAATATTTAATTAATGTTTTGGGTTTGATACTGTTCTTTATTCCCAAGCTTTTGTTTTTTCTGTCATTGCTTTTGTTCAGTTTACTCCATATCAGCAAGGTTGGGCGAGATCGCCGACATTTTGTGTACCATTTCATTGTTTGAGAACATAATTATAATTATTATTGTTTAATATCAATTCTATATCACTGAAACAATTTTTATGTCATTCTTTTAACTTTATTTGTGTTTATCATTTCAGATTGAAACATACACTGGCTATTATTCCCCCAAATGTGTCTTTATTATTAATAGACATATCACATAGGCCTACATCATAGTTCCCTACGTCAAGCTTAATTGTTTAGAACATTTATTAAGCAGAAATAGTGACAGTCCCTTAAATTTACATACACTATGTACATACACCCCAAAGTAGCCTAAGTCCAGACAAAACTACGGCGATTTCGCCCAGCTTCAACCAGCAGGGGCCTTACAGCGATATACAGCGATTTTGCCCAGGTTCGATCGGCAGAATACAAACACTAGCTAACATTTTAACAGGCAAAGACAGAAAAAAAGGACGCATCACATTTGATTTGAACATTGTTCATATCATTTCATGCAGTAAATGATAGTAATATAAACATTTTAAATAATAAAATTCCTCTTTAGTTAGATATATATAGTACGGCGATTTGGCCCAGCAGTATATGGAATTTATGGCCGTGGCAAGATCACCCTACTTCACCCATGACATTGACAGGCGTGCACTACAAGTTACAACAGCTTGCTCGGAATTTGCACATTAAGCCCTATATGACCTGACCTGGTACCAGTTATGTTTTTTGTTAAATTTATTATACTGGTATTTGTAAGATCCATTTTATTTGTTTATTTCTGAATAATGGAGCGTTCACTTTTAGTTTTTACCCAAATAATATTTTTAAAAGTATAATTTACTATAAACACAATAACAAACCTGTCCGAAAGGTTTGCAAACCGATTGTCGCCAGCCAAAATAAAACACTGCAGGGAATAGCAATAATTAAAAATATAACTAATAACATGTTAAAATGAATTAACTATGATATTAACTTATTAAGTGAAGTCAGTGTTTTAGCAACAGCTGGCTTTATACATCAAAATCTGTTAACATTCCGCTTATACGAGTTTTGGTGGCACAATTTCATTATTTGTTTACCAGTCGATAATATAAATGACCTTGACATTTATCTAAGTCGTTTAGAACGATACGCAAAATACTTTATCTTGCTACTTTCCATTTAGTCATCAATTTATAACATTATATATAATATATATATAAATTCAAGCTTCTAAACTTATAAATAATTAAAAATTACAGTCCATCGTACTTTGATATTTGTTGGACGCGATAAGAAGTCACACGGTAGCAAGTCACATGATACTAGCGGGGTGTTTGTCATGTGACAATTTTATCCTGTTTGGGAATCCCAGTGAGGAACAAAAGTAAGCATCATATAAATTTAATGGTGAATTTTTAATTTCTTTTTTCTGATTTAGGACCATTCCAATTTAGTTACAAGTATTAGTTTTAAACCCTTGCCTAGAGATCTTTTAAGCTTAGGCCTATTTATTTGCAGAAATCTTTCAACAAGGAAGTTGGACTGGAGAATTGTTTTTTGTTTGTTTTTTAAAAACCGGCGCCTATAACCGGTATTGTTATTATTTCGTTATCATGTAACATATTTGTTGTCAATTGCTTGTAGTTGATTTGTAAGTTTTTTATTCGCAATTCAGTAACATTTTCGTCTGTTCAAACAAGTAAGTATCTAATAGAAAACGTTATGAATCTCTAAAACCATTAATTATTAAGTTGAATTAACATCTAGTGACTGTCACATGACTATGCATGTATGATCAGTAGGAGGCATAACCTAGGTCAATCGGTAGAGCGTTCAAAGGATCATAGTTTTTTCCTATTCCAACCAGTGCCCCCCCACATCTGGTATATCAATAGCTCGAGTCACCTCTAGCTTATCCTTATTGGCATGCTACATGTAGAAATCTGACGCCCCTATTTGAAACAAACCTGTGCTATACTTTCTTGTGGAAGGAAGGAAGGAAATGTTTTGTTTAACAATGCACTCAACACATTTTATGTATGGTTATATGGCGTCAGACATATGGCACAGATATTGGGAGAGGAAACCCGCTGTCACCACTTCATGAGCTACTCTTTTTGACTAGCAGCAAGGGATCTTTTATATGCACCATCCCACAGACAGGATAGCACATATCACAGCCTTTGATATACCAGTCGTGGTGCACTGGATGGAACAAGAAATGGCCCAATGGGCCCACCAACAAGGATTGATCCTAGATGGACCATGCATCAAGCGAGCACTTTACCACTGGGCTATGTCCTGCCCCTTTCTTGTGGTGATGTAGAGCAAAGTGTGTACCCACGTGATACGTTGGTACTGGTTAACAACATGTAAGTTTAATGTCATGACTGGACTCAAGAATAATTAAACTAAAGCTGTGTGGCATCAGATTTAGGAAATGTCTCTTTTTGCTACTGTCTTCCTACAGTTTGAATTTGTTTTTGTTTTAACGTTTCTTTAACAAAACAAAGAGTAAGCTAAAGTGATGTTGTGTTTGTGTTGTCAAAAAGATGTCGGTAGTATTTTATTTTCATATTTATTTTCAACATGGAACAGACCTCCATGAAAAAAAACTGAGGGAATTATGGGGATCCATTTAAGATATTACTATATTAATACTGCATAAATTCATGTGCTAAGGGGAGCTAGAAATTACTCTCCTTGAACTAGACTCAATGAAGTGATGGGGAGCAAGGTCAAGGTCTGATGAAATGTCGAGCTAAACATTGATGTATTGAACTATCACTCACAGATAAATTTAGTTTTAAAAGTTTGTTTAAAATTTAGTGGGTTTCCTCTAGTGACTACGAGTCACAGTTATCAAATGTTTGACATGCAGTAGCCGATGATTAATTAGTCAATGTGCTCTGGTGGTGTCGTTAAACAAAACAAACTTTTATTGGAATATTATCTGTTGAATACATATTCAAGAGAGACATGGCCGAGTATGTACAAAATGCTGGCCAAAAAAAAGGACAGGTTACAACAAAAGCTTTTGTCGTTGCAAACCCCTGAAAACCAGACACCTATGAAAATCTGACAATCTACTTTGTCTCGTGGATGTTCATAGGTAACAATTTTATTATGAAGTTAATCTTTAAAGGGAGAGTAAACTAAAACATGAGCCTCATGTGTTGGAAAGATGCATACCCGGACCACCAACACATACTGACACTTTAACAAATGAAAAACGCTTAATTTTAGTGTTAATAAAAAAACTTGATTATTCCTGCTAACTGGGGGCAGCCATTTTCTTTTCTTTTCGAGGTGTCCGGTACAGCTAGCTTGGGGTGAAGTGATGTCAGTTCAGGACTCACCAAATCCTGTATGCACAGTGTAAACAAAAGCAGTAATTTTCGACAAGGCGCTTATCTTTGATCAACCTGACTGTAAAACAACATAAATGACGTGATAATATAATAAACTATTTAACTAAATATATTTCAAGTTGCATTAACGGAACGAAATGGGGTTATAGTATTTTTCTCTGTTAAATAATCCAAAGGAAAAATTTACACTAATAGACCTATTGGTATACTACGTTCGAGCAAAGACGACAACCCACGATACCTAAGTGACAATTTTCTTTTCTTTGGAACTAAGTAATTGGTCAGTTTTGTGGTTTTAGATGGGAAAGTCTACTTAATCAATAGTTTTACAGAACTATTTACAGTAATAAACCATGTCCATTTTTATTTTAGGGGCGACAGTTAATATTACACAATACCGGTATGTATTTATGTGTCTAGACAGCGTCAATTAATTGGCTCATCTGGTTACCACTCAAATACACACCTGCCAATCAGGAATCACAGGTAGAGGCAACTAACAGCATAGACCAATTAACTAAGAAAACGCTCTGTGTTTCAGTGTGTAGATTAATGCATGGACAAAACATGATGTATTTATTTCGACTTGTTGTGTAGCCACTTTGACAATAGTGGTTTATTTTTCTTATTACTGGCTTACCGGGATGTATATTATTACAGAACATTGCAATGCATGACTATTTTATCATCCCGCAAAAACCAGGTAGATTTGTTTCTCTAGTTCTAAGTCTCATTCCTGACGTTACCCGTTAAGTATTATGTAACCACCAGCTCGCCAGAGGGTGTATTCACTGGGATGGAACAAAATGGCTGCGCCCGTTATATCTAATAGCCGTCACATTTAACGATTTTATTAATTAAATATAATTATATACTTGTTGATATTAAGCAATAATGTGCATTATATATCGTTGAATATGCACACCAGTCCAAAAGCCTTGCTTAAGCATTCCTTTAAGATATTTTTTAGACAGACAAGTTAAAGGAAACAGGTGTGGATTCACACGCACGCCCCACCCCCTATTTTTGGTCAAACAGTATATATTACAGAATACACAAAAAAATGCAATCTTATCCTATCCACCTGTAAAGGACCTTTAAATTATATTTTCAAAAACAACATTGGGATTTGGGCCCCCTCAAATAAAAAATCCTGGATCCGTGTCTGGGAAACACTATGACCCATACATTTACATAGATCTTATTAACTTGGTATGAAATTCACACAGATTAGGTACAGGATTACAGGCTTTATGCCAGAGGGTAAAATGGGTATGGCACCATACCCAAAATCGTTTTCAGATTTAATTTATTAAGTTAACCTTTTGACAAAATTAATTACTCTTATCATTACTGTATGATTTTCTTAACCCTAACCCTAAACGTAACCCATTTTCTGTCTGGAGGAGGCCCCAATACCCCATGTTGACTGTGGTTGCATTCAATTCCATAGCGCCATACCCAAAAATTTCTTTCTGTCAGAAACACTGAGATTTACATAGACCGTATTAACTTGATACGAAATTCACACAGATTAGGTACAGGAAACACTATGACCCATACATTTACATGGACCTTATTAACTTGATACAGGCCCGTAGCATGTTGGACATTATTGGGGGGCCCCCAATTGAATGAGTGCCAAAGGCGCGAGTTATTTGAGGGGTCCGGGGGTAAGATTCAAAGGTTATTTGCCCGTTACTATAACTCTCGCCGTTAATCTCGATCTGTTAGTCTCGCTACAACTTTTGCATTCAGTTGAGATGTGAAGGTTATAAAAAAAAACCAACAAAACAGCCAAAATTTTTCCTGTGATATGAAATTCACACAGATTAGGTACAGGAAATACTATGACCCATTCATTTACATCAAAAGAATGAAGGAAAAGTGTTTTTCTTGATCAGTAGTTAAGATGTCTAATTTATTTTAATGACAATGAAAGCTGAACATATTTACGATTTCTTTGTATATTTGAGGTATTTATAGCATATTAGGTGTTTTAGTTATTTGCTTAAATAATTGTAGTTACGACAATTATTCATGATTAAATTAAATACGTCATTTACGACCAACAGTGTATCAAGTAAATTTAAATATTTATTCACTTCTAAAACATTTCAGTTTTGCAAATCACATATTTATTTTAAAAAATGAGAAAGCTTGTAAATAGAAAATATTTAAAAGCAAACATTCAAAAAGGAATACAAGTAGAATTACATATTAATAAAATCACCGCTTAAACAAAATATTACGTGAAAAAAGTTATTTTACTTTTGTTAATAATAATATGATAAATAAAATCACAATTTTTTCCAGGTTCTGTTGTGTGTTCAGTGATCTCTCCAGATTCTATTGTGTTTAGTGATTTTATCAGGTTATGTATGATGTGTGTTCAGTTATAACTACAGACTATGTTATGTGCAGTGTTCTCTCCATGTTTTGTTGAGTGTTAAGTGATCAATCCTCCGGTTTCTGTTGTGTGTGCTAAATTATTTTCTGCATCTGTTGTGAGTGATATGTCATGTTCAAGTTCTCTTGTGGGTGCTATGTCGCTCTCGCTCGGGCAATACAAATATCCTGACACTTGTTTCGTAAAATCAGTACGACACACAAGCTTGTATAATAATCTCTATATATGAAATCGTTTCAGATGTTGTGGAATTTTGTTATATGGAGTGGTGTGGTGACTTGTACCATAGCAGGGAAGTTGTTTTTCAAGCCAAGGGAACAGTTACCAGATTCTCTCTGCCCTGATGGTCTAATTACATGCCCCAAGGACAAAGCCTGCTGTCCTACAATCAGTGGAAAATATGAATGTTGTCACATATCAGAGGTAATATTCTACAAGTTATATTGTGTAATGTAAATTAAAACAGAATATTAAGTTTAAAAATACTACTATTCAGGCTATTATGAAGTTTATTTCATTTTTATTTGTTTTAAATAAATACTTGAGCTCCATAACCTAGTATGCTCTTTAACAGGAATTAACTGTTTAAAATCATTTAATAATCTATGTAATGCTAACCTAGTATCGTTATATAGTAGCCTACCTATAAATATTGATTTATTTAAGATAAACTTTATGAAAAAAGAAGTTAATTAAAAAATAATAATGATCATGTTTCAATAATCTTCTCTTGTTTTGTGGCTATGGTCATTTGTATTGATAGTAAAACTTATAATGCAACCTGAGGTATGTTTTTTTTTAGTTACCGGTAATTTAAATGAACTCGGAACAATCCGTGTTTTGAGCTAAATCTAAACAGGATAAAGATAGATCTTTAAAATATGATTAGTTAGAACTTTTCTAGTGTAATATATCATTTGAACTGAAATAAGTCAATAAAAACAAATTGTCTTTTCTTTTTAAAGTATTTTCTGTGAACCTGAGTTAAATTATGTTAAATTTTTAAATATTACCATTAGTAAGAAATATGAAACTTTCTTTGTGTTTTAGGTTTTATGATTTTCACTTTCACATTTAGGTTGAAAGATTGCCGGATGTTCTGAAAATGTCTGCAGTGTCTGAAGATGTTGATTCAGTGATATGTCCTGGCCAGACGGCAGAGTGTCCAGATGGTAACACTTGCTGTCAACTAGCCGGAGGTCACTGGGGATGCTGCCCACTGCTAAATGTGAGGATGAGTACAAGCTTGTTAATGGTCAAAACATATTATTTTAGTAGAACTCTGTTTTCAGAACTTGTTTTTTAAAATTTATTTATTTATTATTATTATTATTTTTTTTTTTTATCCCACTTCCCTCTTTCATTTCTCTCCTTTGAATTCCATCACATTTACCGGCCTCAGTGGCGTCATAGTTAGGCCATCAGTCTACAGGCTGGTAGGTACTGGGTTCGAATCCCAGTCGAGGCATAGGATTTTTAATCCAGATACTGACTCCAAACCCTGAGTGAGTGCTCCGCAAGGCTCAATGGGTAGGTGTAAACCACTTGCACCGACCAGTGATCCATAACTGGTTCAACAAAAGCCATGGTTTGTGCTATCCTGCGTGTGGGAAGTGCAAATAAAAGATCCCTTGCTGCTAATCGGAAAGTGTAGCCCATGTAGTGGCGACAGAAGGTTTTCTTTCAAAATCTGTGTGGTCCTTAACCATATGTCTGATGCCATATAACTGTAAATAAAATGTGTTGACTGCATCGTTAAATAAAACATTTCTTTCTTTTTCCATCACATTTCTTCCCGATCTGGCAACTCCTACCTTTCAACTTATTTCGCTGTCCACACCCTCATCCCAGTCCTTGTATCTCCAACCACGACAGATGCTTGTTTCTTGTGGCTATCTGTGCAACACACCTGTCATTCCCTATCAGCTTTTAGCTGCAGGCTTAGTCTGACTATTTCGGAGAGTGTTCAGTAGTTAGTTCTGGCATTGTATCATGTAGACACTTGTAACCACCTACTATGCTCCCCTACTACCGGTGGGTTTTCAGGACTGTTAATAGGTCAGGTAATTATCCAGGTGTTCTGTGGGTGCGAACATAGGCTCCTTCCCAAATGAAAGTGACCCTGAATATTCCCAATTTCATTACCAAAAATTCCCAATACATGTCTTTTCTAATAAATTAATTTAACAGTGGTGTACTACATCATTCAGTGGCCTGAAAACATTTCCCAAGTGTGTTTTGCTTACAAGTGCTTATTTTACCGATCCCGTCAAACATGGGATCCTGTTAAAATATCCTGGATCAATCGCTGTGGTTAGTTGATGGAGGTTAGTAGAAACAGAAATTGGTATGGCCGTCTTGGACCAACTCATAAAGCTGTCCAAATTCAGTTAGGTTTGAGTTAGTATGTGTCACATTCACTTGAGAATCATAATATATTTATTTATATACTCTTCAAAAGAAGAAACGCAAAACCACATTGTCGTAACATTTGGAGAATTGATTTAATTATTGAATGAGTCCAATAATTACCAAATGTTACAGGATTGTTCACAATTCACTCTAGTCCATTGTGTGTAAGTGATAGGACACACCACCAAGGTCAAGGTCATCTGGAGTCAATACCGGGTGTGGCCTCCGCGTGTGTTGACAACTGCCTGGCACCGCCTGCCCATTGAAGCAACCAAAGTACGGATGACGTCCCGGGGGATGGTGGCCCACTCGGCCTGCAAGGCTGCTGCCAGCTCGGGCAGGGTCTGGGGCTGTGGTTGTCGCTGTCGGAGGCGTCGGTCCAACTCGTCCCATAAATGCTCAATTGGGTTCAAATCCGGTGATATCGATGGCCAAGGAAGGACATTAATGTTGTTGTTCTGTAGGAAAGCCGTTGTGAGACGTGCTGTGTGAGGCCTGGCGTTGTCATGTTGGAACACTGCGTTGGCGTTGGCCATAACTGGAACGATGTGTGGCCGGAGGATCTGGTCAATGTAGCCCTGTGCATTCAGGTTGCCCTGCACGTGGACCAGGTCAGTTCTGCCAGTGTGTGAGATGGCTGCCCACACCATGACACTACCCCCGCCGAATCTGTCCACTTCCTGCACGCAGTTTGCCGCATAACGTTCACCACGACGCCTATACACGCGACATCTTCTATCATGACGTCGGAGCAGAAATCGGGACTCGTCACTGAACCACACCTGTCTCCATTGCAGTTGAGGCCATTGTCGATGAATCTGGCACCACTGCAGTCGGAGTCGACGGTGTTGTGGTGTTAAGATGACACCTCGAACTGGACGTCTGGCACGAATTCCTACCTCACGTAGGCGGTTCCGTACGGTCTGGTCGGATATCCTGCGCAGACCTGGTATTGCTGCGGCTGTGGAGGTGGCAGTAGTCAATCGTTCCCGAAGGTGGCATATCCGGATGTAGCGGTCCTGCCCGGGGGTAGTGACCCATGGTCGACTGGATCTAGGGAGGTCACGTGTTGATCCATGTTGCTGGTAACGGTCCCACAGTCTGGAGATGGTGCTTGGGGACACATGGAATGCCCTGGCAACGGCCGTTCTGGATTCGCCTGCGTCTAGTCGGCCGATGGCATTGTTTCTCTGCGGTTCACTGAGACGTGGCTTGTCCTGGATTGTCAACTGTCGGCCAGATACAGAGGCCAGGCAAGCGAACACCCTGCACTTTTATACTGTCGGTGTTCATGTTGCACGTGCAGACAACGCACGTGCAGTGGTGACATGGTTTGCACGTGGCTGCGTTTTTGCGAATATTCACATTTTGGAACTGTATTGTACAGTAGCTGCGTTTTATCGAATGTAACCGTGAGAATGTGTTTGGGACATGCAATGACCTTATATTCACAAAGCATGAACCGGTAGGAAACATAAAATCGGAGTTATAACCCATTTGTACCCTTTTGCGTTTCTTTTTTTGAAGAGTATATATATTGAATACTTTAACATCAGACAATTGTCATATAAAACATGACCAATTTGTTCTTTAGGTGCTTGGAAATCACATTTGAGGTCATCCAAATATAAAAGTTTCTTACCGTTGATGTGTAATATTCTTTCTACCGCTGGCTAGTAAATTGATGTCCAATTCTTTTCATACAGGCAGTTTGTTGTTCAGACTTAACAGTCTGGGCCCATAATTTTAAAACTATCTTCAAGCTACGATATCACAGAACCATTGTATGCTATGATGTCACTATGGCATGTACTGTAGTGATGCTGTAGCCTCCAATGGTTTTACAGTACTGTAGTGCTAAGATAGCTTTGAAAATCTTTAGTATGGTAACTTGATGTCTATCTTGTTTCGTTTTGTGCTGTTCAGCAAAACACACTGTAAATTTGATGTCTATCTTGTTTCGTTTTGTGCTGTTCAGACAAAACACACTGTAAATTTGATGTCTGTTTTGGTTTACAGGCAGTGTATTGTTCAGACAAAACACACTGTAAATTTGATGTCTGTTTTGTTTTACAGGCAGTGTATTGTTCAGACAAAACTGACTGTAAATTTGATGTCTGTTTTGTTTTACAGGCAGTGTGTTGTTCAGACAAAACTGACTGTAAATTTGATGTCTGTTTTGGTTTACAGGCAGTGTATTGTTCAGACAAAACACACTGTAAATTTGATGTCTGTTTTGTTTTACAGGCAGTGTAATGTTCAGACAAAACACACTGTAAATTTGATGTCTGTTTTGTTTTACAGGCAGTGTGTTGTTCAGACAAAACACACTGTAAATTTGATGTCTTTTTTGTTTTACAGGCAGTGTGTTGTTCAGACAAAACACACTGTAAATTTGATGTCTGTTTTGTTTTACAGGAAGTGTGTTGTTCAGACAAAACACACTGTAAATTTGATGTCTGTTTTGTTTTACAGGCAGTGTGTTGTTCAGACAACACACATATAAATTTGATCTCTGTTTAGTTTTACAGGCAGTGTATTGTTCAGACCACACACACTGTAAATTTGATGTCTGTTTTATTTTACAGGCAGTGTATTGTTCAGACAAAACACACTGTAAATTTGATGTCTGTTTTGGTTTACAGGCAGTGTATTGTTCAGACAAAACACACTGTAAATTTGATGTCTGTTTTGGTTTACAGGCAGTGTATTGTTCAGACAAAACACACTGTAAATTTGATGTCTGTTTTGTTTTACAGGCAGTGTGTTGTTCAGACAACACACACTGTAAATTTGATGTCTGATTTGTTTTACAGGCAGTGTATTGTTCAGACAAAACACACTGTAAATTTGATGTCTGTTTTGTTTTACAGGCAGTGTGTTGTTCAGACAAAACTCACTGTAAATTTGATGTCTGTTTTGTTTTACAGGCAGTGTGTTGTTCAGACCACACACACTGCTGTCCGAGCGGATCCACCTGTGACACGAGTCGTGGCCTGTGTGACAAGGGAACAGAGCAGCTGCCATGGCTGACGAAAACGCTTGCCAGAACGATCACAAGAATCGACCCGTCGGACCTCGTGTTGACGTCTGCTGTGGATAGAGAGGAGAACCCACACTGCGTGGTCTGCCCTGATGGGAGATCTGAGTGTCCTGACGGAACCACGTGCTGTCTGATGCCCGGAGGAATGTATGGATGTTGCCCTCTACCTGACGTATGTTCAATGATTTTTTAATAAAATTATTTATTTATTTTGTGGTTCATGTTTTTCTGTCTCGCCTTGACAAAGTGAAAAATTGACGGTGATGCTGGCAATTGTAACAACTGATATGTTTATCTCCAACAGTATATATATATATATTTTTTAATTTTTAATTTTTATTTGATCTTGCATTCACATAATACACACATAAAATGTTGATTATAATTACAATATATATGAGAATTTTTTTATTTATATACATACACAAATTTCGTAAGATATACATATGACTAAGTTTGCATTTAGGTCCCTGTCTCAAAAACTATATCTCCTAGATCAATGAAACTTGGTATATTGTTGCATCTACAAATGTTCATCTCAATGCTAAATTAAAAAAAAATTATTAGCGTAAAAAGTAAGTTTAAATTTATTACTATTATTTTGTTAAAACTAGATCAATCCTGAATGTTACATGACATATTCTTTCTTTATTCACCAAATCTGTTTATTATGGTAGGTAAGACATGATTAATTCTTGTTTAGTAATTATCCCACTGTGCCCTTTCCTTCCATGTCCATCTTATTTCTTCCCAGTCTGGCAGCTTCTTCTACATTCAACTTCTTTTGCTGTCCACCTCCACATCCCAGTCCTTGTTGTTTCACCGGAAACAGGTGCCTGTATCTTGTGGCCATCCATGCCACACATCTGCCATTTCCAAACTAGCTTTTGCTGTGGTCTTAATCTAACCACTTTGGAGAATATTCAGTGGTGATGTCTGGAATTTTTAACATGCACCTGCAATATTTGATTTATTTTGTACAGTTTGTCTTTTAAAAAAATACTGCTTACATTGCTTTCTCTGTATTGTTACTTTACAGGCTGTGTGTTGTCCTGATCGCATACATTGCTGTCCACACTTCACGACTTGTGACATGCAGAAAAGCCAGTGCGACGGTATGGGTGGTGAAAGGTTTCCCTGGCTAATAACGTTCCCCGTCGCAGCTATTAAATGCGATGCTACGAAACAGTGCCAGACCGGTCAGACGTGCTGTAAACTGGCCAGTGGTTCATGGGGCTGCTGCCCTCTCCCTCAGGTAGGATCCTACTGAGAATTCTGAACATGTCTTACTCCAATGCCCTATTTGACAGACAATGTTCTCAATTTCTATCTACAAAGTACTTTTATTTGGAAATTCATATTTTGATAAAATAACAACAAAATTTAAAATGGTTCAACAGTTTTGACAATCCATTCTGTCTCTCTCCTGTTTGCCTCTCTCTCTCTCTCTCTCTCTCTCTCTCTCTCTCTCTCTCTCTCTCTCTCTCTCTCTCTCTCTCTCTCTCTCTCTCTCTCTCTCTCTCCCCGCACCTTCTCCCAGTCCCATCCTGGGGGCAGGACTTAGCCCAGTGGTAAAGCGTTCGCTTGATGCCCGGTCGGTCTAGGATTGATCCCCGTCGGTGGACCCATTGGGCTATTTCTTGTTCCAGCCAGTGCTTCACAACTGGTGTAACAAAGGCCATGATATGTACTACCCTGTCTGTGAGATGGTGCATATAAAAGATCCCTTGCTGCTAATCGAAAAGAGTAGCCCATGAAGTGGCGACAGCGGGTTTCCTCTCCCAATATCTGTGTGGTCCTTAACCGTATGTCTGATGCCATTTAGCCGTAAATAAAATGTGTTGAGTGCGTCGTTAAATAAAACATTTCCTTCCTTCCTTCCCAGTCCCATCCTATGCCCAGCAACTTGTACCAGTACATCAAAGGCCACGATGTGTACTGCCCTGCCTATGGGAAAGTGCATGTAAAAGATTCCTTGCTGTGTTATCAGTAACAATGTTTGTGACAGCAGAATGCTATCTGTCTCACTGTAGTCCAATGTCATAATAACCTCACGTTAGACACCAAACAGCCATAGTTTAAAATGTGCTGAAGTGTCGTTAAACAAACATTCCTTTCCTTTCTGTCACTGTCTAGACCAAGTGTTGAAATAACGATATGTTTAACACCAAACAGCCGCAGTTTAAAATGTGTTGAGGTGTCATTAAACAAACATTCCTTTCCTCTCTCACACTCGACCAAGTGTTGAAATAACCATATGTTAGACATCAAATAGCCATAATTTAAAATGTGCTGAGGTGTTGTTAAACAAATATTGCTTTTCCCCACAGGGCATCTTGTGTAACAGTAATAGATTTATAAAGGACATTTCCCATTTGGTAACATATTAATGTTTTTAGTCATTTACTGGTCCAACTGGAGGGCACTATAGGTTTTCTGTCCATCTGTTTGTCCATATATCCATACCATTTGTCCCACTTTGTAGTTTTCCAGACCTTTTTTTTTCCCCAGTGTCTCAAGATATTGAGCTGAAATTTTGTGTATGGTCAAGCCTTTAAAATGTCTTATACTGCTAATACGGAAACCTGACAATAGAACAACCATAAAAATGAGGCCCCCCCCCCCCCCCCCACCACCACTTTGAAAATCCGTCCTACGGGCCTGGATTGGTTTTATCATGTACTGTTACTAAGTACTAAGTTTAACCTTCATGGTGATTTACCCATTTTTGACAAGAGTTATGACCCTTGAACTTAGGAGATATGAAAATATATTGGGTCTGGTAGGGGACATGCGTTGCTTTAGTACTCTCAGAATGCTCATCAGTCTGTACCATTTAAAATGCCTTTCCATTGCATGATAAAATTAACCAATGTTGCCAGAAGAAAAGGCTGTCCTTGGACGATTCTCTTTAGAACATAATACACTATATAGACAATAACTTACAAGTTACGAGGAAATGCGGATTATCTGTCCCGAGTGAAATTAATGTTGTCAGTCACAGGCTTTAGATAATCTGTAATTCTGAGTTTCGAGTGGGTTATTGTATTTATTACCCATGACACAAACTATATAATATACAAGACGTGAAAGTCTGAGGAAACTGATGATGTGACGAAAGAAAAGCAACGAGATACTTGACAGTCGAGGAAACCAGTGATGTCACCAAACTAACGTAATGACATCAGAGAAAGATAGAAAATATATTTACCCGCATCTCACTGCCCATACAGGTAATAAAACACTTTACTAACCTTTATTTCACTGCTTTACTTTACTTTATATGCACCACTATATACTGGATGTCCATACATTATGTATGTGTCTCTTTAAGTTTTTTATTTTTATAATGTATTCACCCATGTTAAACCTTATTAATGGTATTTTTCTTTAGGCTGTGTGTTGTTCTGATGGAGTCCACTGCTGTCCACATGATACAACCTGTGATGTCAGTCAGGGTCGATGTATCAAACAAGATGGAACCTCGTATCCATGGCTACAGAAATCTGCAGCATTGTCTAGAAAAGTGGAAAATGTAAAATGTGATTCACAGTATTCTTGTCCAACTGGAGACACTTGTTGTAAACTACAGTCAGGTCAATGGGGATGTTGTCCACTTCCTAATGTAAGATCTCTATCATGTTATTTCTTTTCTTACATTAGCAGACTTTAGCTTTTGAGTCGTTTGGTTAAAACAAATTGCTGTGTTTAAATTAGACTTGAATAAAAATATAATTACCGGTGACTAAATATTCAGAAGTGAAGCTCTGACACTTTTGTTTTTCTTTCATAACTACTAGCCCATTTGTCAGTATCCAAAGTTTAAAAAACCCACTTGCCACGGGTGTCATGCTAGCTTATTTGTGACACTTGGTATTAACTAATGAATCATTGTGATATTGTGTGGACGAGACGTAGCCCAGTTGTAAAGCATCTGTCTAATGTGCCGTCGGTTTGGGATTGATCCCATCGGTGGACCCAATAGGCTATTTCTCACTCCATCCAGTGCATCACCACTGGTATATCAAAGGATGTGGTATGTACTTTCCTGTCTATGGGATGGTACATATAAAAGATTTCTAGCTACTAATGAAAATATGTAGCTGGTTTCCTTTCTAAGACTTTATTTCAAAATTACCATATGTTTGACATCCAATAGCTGATGATTAACAAATGAATGTGCTCAAGTGGTGTTGTTAAACAAAACAAAACAAACAAACAAAATTGTTATATTATGTACTTTCCTTTATTGTTCTAATGTACAGTAACATGATAAAATAAATATAATTATATATTGTTTGTATTTTAGGCTGTGTGTTGTTCTGATGGAGCCCACTGCTGTCCACATGATACCACCTGTGATGTCAGTCAGGGTCGATGTATCAAACAAGATGGAACCTCGTATCCATGGCTACAGAAATCTGCAGCATTGTCTAGAAAAGTGGAAGATGTACAATGTGATTCCCAGTATTCTTGTCCAACTGGAGACACTTGTTGTAAACTACAGTCAGGTCAATGGGGATGTTGTCCACTTCCTAATGTAAGATCTCCATAATTTTATTTCTTTTCTTACATTAGCAGACATTTGTTTTTGGGTGTGCGATTTAGCTCAGTCAGTTGAGTGCTCGCTTGAGGTGCCTGCATCACAGAATCGAACCACCTCAGTGGATCCATTGAACTGATTGTTTTTTTCTCATTCCAACCAGTTCTGGTCATAGGCCATGGTATGTTCTTTCCTGTCTGTAAGAAAGTGCATTTAAAAGATCCCTTGCTGTTTAAGGAAAAATGTAGCGTTTTCCCTCTGATGACTAGGTGTCAGAATCGCGAAATGTTTCACATTCCAAAAGCCGATGATTAATTAATCATTGTGCTTTAGTGGTGTTGTTAAACAAAACAAACTTTACATTTGTTTTTGAGTCCTTTTGTTGAAAAGATTTTTCTGTGTTTTTATTAGACTTAAATAAAATTTTAATAATTGTCGCTAAATGTTCAGAAGTAAAACTCTCAAACTTGTGGGGTTTTTTATAAGCCCTTAACCATTGGTATTAACTAATGAAGTGTTGTAATATTATGTACTTTTATATATTATTGTGATGTACATGATAAAATAAATATAATTATATATTGTTTGTATTTTAGGCTGTGTGTTGTTCTGATGGAGTCCACTGCTGTCCACGTGATACAACCTGTGATGTCAGTCAGGGTCGATGTATCAGAAAAGATGGAACCTCGTATCCATGGCTACAGAAATCTACAGCTTTGTCTAGAAAAGTGGAAAATGTAAAATGTGATTCACAGTATTCTTGTCCAACTGGAGACACTTGTTGTAAACTACAGTCAGGTCAATGGGGATGTTGTCCACTTCCAATGGTAAGCTTGCTCTCTATAGAATTTGATTAATGCAGTTTTATGTTTTGTGTGGGGTTGGATAATTTGACACATATTGTTTTGGAGGGGAAGGGTTAGATGTTCCTTATAGGTTTCGATTGCCTCCCTTTGATTTCTATAGTGTTGGATTATCTCACTTAGATTTTCTTTATAGGGTTGGATTGTCACCCTTTTATCGATATAGGGTTTGATTATCACATTTAGTTGATATCCATAATGTTTGATTACCTCACTAAGATGGTTCTAAAATTGTTAGATTCTCTACCTTTGATCTCTATAAAAGTTAGATTGTCTTCCTTTAATGTTTTTTTTTTTATGGTTGGATTATCTCCCTTTGTTATAGTTAAATGTTTATCAGTTGAGGTATGTCATCATTTCTCTTTGGTGGTCCAGTCTGTATATTTAAATGTCATTCATTGTTAATCCATCAAGAATTTTGAATTTGTATAGATGATTTGTATGTACTTTTAATGTATTCATGGAATACATAATAATGTAAAATAAAACATCTTTTATGTGTATTTTAGGCTGTGTGTTGTTCTGATGGAGTCCACTGCTGTCCACATGATACAACCTGCGATGTCAGTCAGGGTCGATGTATCAAACAAGATGGAACCTCGTATCCATGGCTACAGAAATCTGCAGCATTGTCTAGAAAAGTGGAAACTGTAAAATGTGATTCACAGTATTCTTGTCCAACTGGAGACACTTGTTGTAAACTAGTGTCAGGTCAATGGGGATGTTGTCCACTTCCTAATGTAAGATCTCTATCATGTTATTTCTTTTCTTACATTAGCAGACTTTAGCTTTTGAGTCGTTTGGTTAAAACAAATTTCTGTGTTTAAATTAGACTTGAATAAAATTATAATTACCGGTGACTAAATATTCAGAAGTGAAGCTCTGACACTTTTGTTTTTCTTTCATAACTACTAGCCCATTTGTCAGTATCCAAAGTTTAAAAAACCCACTTGCCACGGGTGTCATGCTAGCTTATTTGTGACACTTGGTATTAACTAATGAATCATTGTGATATTGTGTGGACGAGACGTAGCCCAGTTGTAAAGCGCCTGTCTAATGTGCCGTCGGTTTGGGATTGATCCCATCGGTGGACCCAATAGGCTATTTCTCACTCCATCCAGTGCATCACCACTGGTATATCAAAGGATGTGGTATGTACTTTCCTGTCTATGGGATGGTACATATAAAAGATTCCTAGCTACTAATGAAAATATGTAGCTGGTTTCCTTTCTAAGACTTTATTTCAAAATTACCATATGTTTGACATCCAATAGCTGATGATTAACAAATGAATGTGCTCAAGTGGTGTTGTTAAACAAAACAAAACAAACAAACAAAATTGTTATATTATGTACTTTCATGTATTGTTCTAATGTACAGTAACATGATAAAATAAATATAATTATATATTGTTTGTATTTTAGGCTGTGTGTTGTTCTGATGGAGTCCACTGCTGTCCACGTGATACAACCTGTGATGTCAGTCAGGGTCGATGTATCAGAAAAGATGGAACCTCGTATCCATGGCTACAGAAATCTGCAGCTTTGTCTAGAAAAGTGGAAAATGTAAAATGTGATTCACAGTATTCTTGTCCAACTGGAGACACTTGTTGTAAACTACAGTCAGGTCAATGGGGATGTTGTCCACTTCCAATGGTAAGCTTGCTCTCTATAGAATTTGATTAATGCAGTTTTATGTTTTGTGTGGGGTTGGATAATTTGACACATATTAAAATAATAATTACCGGGTTAGATGTTCCTTATAGGTTTCGATTGCCTCCCTTTGATTTCTATAGTGTTGGATTATCTCACTTAGATTTTCTTTATAGGGTTGGATTGTCACCCTTTTATCGATATAGGGTTTGATTATCTCATTTAGTTGATATCCATAATGTTTGATTACCTCACTAAGATGGTTCTAAAATTGTTAGATTCTCTACCTTTGATCTCTATAAAAGTTAGATTGTCTTCCTTTAATGTTTTTTTTTTATGGTTGGATTATCTCCCTTTGTTATAGTTAAATGTTTTTCAGTTGAGGTATGTCATCATTTCTCTTTGGTGGTCCAGTCTGTATATTTAAATGTCATTCATTGTTAATCCATCAAGAATTTTGAATTTGTATAGATGATTTGTATGTACTTTTAATGTATTCATGGAATACATAATAATGTAAAATAAAACATCTTTTATGTGTATTTTAGGCTGTGTGTTGTTCTGATGGAGTCCACTGCTGTCCACATGATACAACCTGTGATGTCAGTCAGGGTCGATGTATCAAACAAGATGGAACCTCGTATCCATGGCTACAGAAATCTGCAGCATTGTCTAGAAAAGTGGAAACTGTAAAATGTGATTCACAGTATTCTTGTCCAACTGGAGACACTTGTTGTAAACTAGTGTCAGGTCAATGGGGATGTTGTCCACTTCCTAATGTAAGATCTCTATCATGTTATTTCTTTTCTTACATTAGCAGACTTTAGCTTTTGAGTCGTTTGGTTAAAACAAATTTCTGTGTTTAAATTAGACTTGAATAAAATTATAATTACCGGTGACTAAATATTCAGAAGTGAAGCTCTGACACTTTTGTTTTTCTTTCATAACTACTAGCCCATTTGTCAGTATCCAAAGTTTAAAAAACCCACTTGCCACGGGTGTCATGCTAGCTTATTTGTGACACTTGGTATTAACTAATGAATCATTGTGATATTGTGTGGACGAGACGTAGCCCAGTTGTAAAGCGCCTGTCTAATGTGCCGTCGGTTTGGGATTGATCCCATCGGTGGACCCAATAGGCTATTTCTCACTCCATCCAGTGCATCACCACTGGTATATCAAAGGATGTGGTATGTACTTTCCTGTCTATGGGATGGTACATATAAAAGATTCCTAGCTACTAATGAAAATATGTAGCTGGTTTCCTTTCTAAGACTTTATTTCAAAATTACCATATGTTTGACATCCAATAGCTGATGATTAACAAATGAATGTGCTCAAGTGGTGTTGTTAAACAAAACAAAACAAACAAACAAAATTGTTATATTATGTACTTTCATGTATTGTTCTAATGTACAGTAACATGATAAAATAAATATAATTATATATTGTTTGTATTTTAGGCTGTGTGTTGTTCTGATGGAGTCCACTGCTGTCCACGTGATACAACCTGTGATGTCAGTCAGGGTCGATGTATCAGAAAAGATGGAACCTCGTATCCATGGCTACAGAAATCTACAGCTTTGTCTAGAAAAGTGGAAAATGTAAAATGTGATTCACAGTATTCTTGTCCAACTGGAGACACTTGTTGTAAACTACAGTCAGGTCAATGGGGATGTTGTCCACTTCCAATGGTAAGCTTGCTCTCTATAGAATTTGATTAATGCAGTTTTATGTTTTGTGTGGGGTTGGATAATTTGACACATATTGTTTTGGAGGGGAAGGGTTAGATGTTCCTTATAGGTTTCGATTGCCTCCCTTTGATTTCTATAGTGTTGGATTATCTCACTTAGATTTTCTTTATAGGGTTGGATTGTCACCCTTTTATCGATATAGGGTTTGATTATCACATTTAGTTGATATCCATAATGTTTGATTACCTCACTAAGATGGTTCTAAAATTGTTAGATTCTCTACCTTTGATCTCTATAAAAGTTAGATTGTCTTCCTTTAATGTTTTTTTTATGGTTGGATTATCTCCCTTTGTTATAGTTAAATGTTTATCAGTTGAGGTATGTCATCATTTCTCTTTGGTGGTCCAGTCTGTATATTTAAATGTCATTCATTGTTAATCCATCAAGAATTTTGAATTTGTATATATGATTTGTATGTACTTTTAATGTATTCATGGAATACATAATAATGTAAAATAAAACATCTTTTATGTGTATTTTATTGTAGGCTGTGTGTTGTTCTGATGGAGTCCACTGCTGTCCACATGATACCACCTGTGATGTCAGTCAGGGTCGATGTATCAAACAAGATGGAACCTCGTATCCATGGCTACAGAAATCTGCAGCATTGTCTAGAAAAGTGGAAACTGTAAAATGTGATTCACAGTATTCTTGTCCAACTGGAGACACTTGTTGTAAACTACAGTCAGGTCAATGGGGATGTTGTCCACTTCCTAATGTAAGATCTCTATCATGTTATTTCTTTTCTTACATTAGCAGACTTTAGCTTTTGAGTCGTTTGGTTAAAACAAATTGCTGTGTTTAAATTAGACTTGAATAAAATTATAATTACCGGTGACTAAATATTCAGAAGTGAAGCTCTGACACTTTTGTTTTTCTTTTATAACTACTAGCCCATTTGTCACTATCCAAAGTTTAAAACCCCACTTGCCACGGGTGTCATGCTAGCTTATTTGTGACACTTGGTATTAACTAATGAATCATTGTGATATTGTGTGGACGGGACGTAGCCCAGTTGTAAAGCGCCTGTCTAATGTGCCGTCGGTTTGGGATTGATCCCATCGGTGGACCCAATAGGCTATTTCTCACTCCATCCAGTGCATCACCACTGGTATATCAAAGGATGTGGTATGTACTTTCCTGTCTATGGGATGGTACATATAAAAGATTCCTAGCTACTAATGAAAATATGTAGCTGGTTTCCTTTCTAAGACTTTATTTCAAAATTACCATATGTTTGACATCCAATAGCTGATGATTAACAAATGAATGTGCTCAAGTGGTGTTGTTAAACAAAACAAAACAAACAAACAAAATTGTTATATTATGTACTTTCATGTATTGTTCTAATGTACAGTAACATGATAAAATAAATATAATTATATATTGTTTGTATTTTAGGCTGTGTGTTGTTCTGATGGAGCCCACTGCTGTCCACATGATACAACCTGTGATGTCAGTCAGGGTCGATGTATCAAACAAGATGGAACCTCGTATCCATGGCTACAGAAATCTGCAGCATTGTCTAGAAAAGTGGAAACTGTAAAATGTGATTCACAGTATTCTTGTCCATCTGGAGACACTTGTTGTAAACTAGTGTCAGGTCAATGGGGATGTTGTCCACTTCCTAATGTAAGATCTCTATCATTTTATTTCTTTTTTTACGTTTGCAGACTTTAGGTTTTGAGTCGTTTGGTTGAAAAAAAACAATTCTGTCTTTAAATTAGACTTTAATAAAATTATAATGACCAGTGACTAAATATTCAGAAATGAAGCTCTGACACTTTTGTTTTCCTTTGGTATGAGCTAGTCCATTGGTATTAACTAATGATGCATTGTAATATTATGTACTTTTATATAAAGAATAACTAGTTAATGATGTCGGATATCGGCTTTATCTTGTGAAGGTAAGAATGGGAAATTACGTGAGGCACTGCCGAGTGGAATTTCTCAGTCGGCCTGAACAGAATAAAGCAGATATCCAACGTCATTAACTAGTTATTATCTTAATCCTTCAGACCATAAAAATTAAGGGGAAAAGCTGTTATTTCTGTTATTTCAGCCACATTGTATGAACGATTTTGTAATGTAGGCTGTACATGACTGACGTCAAAAGTCATATCCTGCTAGTAGCAGGATATGAGTTTGCTTTATCCTTCATCATAATTTGTCAATAGAAATGGTAGCTGCAGGATTAATATTATTCTAATGTACAATAAGATGATAAAATAAATATAATTATATATTGTTTCTATTGTATGCAACAACATTGTTAGAATGACCATATGTTTGATCTCCAATAGCTGATAATAAGATAAAAAATCAATGTGCTCTAGTGGCGTCGTTAAATAAAACAAACTTTACTTTTTACTATTGTAGGCTGTGTGTTGTTCTGATGGAGTCCACTGCTGTCCACATGATACAACCTGTGATGTCAGTCATGGTCGATGTATCAAACAAGATGGAACCTCGTATCCATGGCTACAGAAATCTGCAGCAATTTCTAAAAAAGTGGAAAATGTAAAATGTGATTCACAGTATTCTTGTCCAACTGGAGACACTTGTTGTAAACTACTGTCGGGTCAATGGGGATGTTGTCCACTTCCTAATGTAAGATATCTGTCATGTTATTTCTTTTCTTACATTGGCAGACTTTTGTTTCTTGGCGTGGGATTAATGTTGCGTTCATTAGAAGTTGTGAATATCATATTTCCCAGTTCACATGTTGTGAAAAGCATTCATTTGGCAAATTATCCCGTGAACACAACTTGTGAACTGGGGTAGGATTTTCTGAATCAGTCTTCACAACATGTGAAAAAATGGTGGATGAAATAGAAGTCATTCGAGGTATATCATGAACAGAATTGCAATTTTTAGTTGATATTCATTTTTATCCTATAACTTACCCATCATATCCATGTCATAAACCCATGTGATAATTTAGTTTATTAACCCAGTTAATAATGGTATGCAAATCTGCAATGTCTCTAGGTAATTTGTTGCTGTGGATGCATCATTTGCTTACAAACCAACAAGACCTGTATACCTGAGCGTAATGTTTTGAAAGATTTAGATAAAATATGTGACGGCAAACTAATTTGTGCTAATCATGATGACGTCATATTACCGATGGCGGTGACTTTAGTACCGTGATTTACTAAAAGTTTTTATTAAAATGTTATTTTAGGAGTGTTATAGGATAAATAGAATTCGCTACTCGTGTTTTTTAACATGTAAAATATCAACCCTGTCTAGTTAATCGGTATTTGTCTCGGCAAATACCGATTAACATAGACTCGGATGATATTTTCCATATTAAAAAACACTTGTGACGAATCCTCTATGTATTTCACAGGAAGTTTTATCCAACAGTCACTGTAGGGTGAATGACAACTGCCAAAAGCGTTATTTCATTGCTTACTATTTGAATTATTCTATTATCGACCACACAACTAATTTCTACATGGCTCCATCAATAAATAAAAATCTGTTCGTTCTCAGATAAATTAACGATGATACATAGGCTTTGCCTGTTGTGCAATCCTATTGATTGTTCTTATCAATAAAATATCTCAAAATAAAACAATACATTCAGTTGTTTGTTAAATAACATTTAGGGCTTTGTCCAGCGATTATATTATTGTTAAAAAATTAATTAATTAACTGACTAGGCCTAAAGTGATAAAAGATCATTGTTAGCAGAACTTTTCCATACTTAAGCCATGAAGAGTGCCAACCAGCCCTAAAAATCGCTCCATCTTTTATATTGCTCACAAGAACGCTCTCCACTTGATGAAGTCATGTTCACAAGTTGGAACTTGTGAATTCACGATACTCACGAGCACCATATGAACACAGCATTAGCTCAGTCAATTCAGTGCTTGCTTGAGGTTCTTGCGTCGCAGGATCGAACCATCTCGGTGGATCCATTGAACTGAATGGATTTTTCTCATTCTAACCAGTACACCACAATTGGTCAAAGACCATGGTATATGCTTTTATAAGCCCTCGTCCATTGGTATTAACTAATGAAGTATTGCGATATTATGTACTTTTATATATTATTCTAATGTACAATAACATGATAAAATAAATATAATTATATATTGTTTTTATTGTAGGCTGTGTGTTGTTCTGATGGAGTCCACTGCTGTCCACATGATACAACTTGTGATGTCAGTCAGGGTCGATGTATCAAACAAGATGGAACGTCGTATCCATGGCTACAGAAATCTACAGCATTGTCTACAACAGTGGAAAATGTAAAATGTGATACACAGTATTCTTGTCCATCTGGAGACACTTGTTGTAAACTAGTGTCGGGTCAATGGGGATGTTGTCCACTTCCTAATGTAAGATCTCTATCATGTTATTTTTTTTCTTACATTAGCAGACTTTTGTTTTTGGTGAAAAACATTTTACATTAATGTTTAAATTAGACTTAATAAAATTACAATTACAGGTGGCTAAATATTCAAAAGTGAAGCTCTGAAATGTTTGTTTTTCTTTTATAAGCACTAGCTCTTAGTATGTGTCAGTAGCTCAAGTTAAAAAAAAAGCACTTGCCATGGGCGTTGCCCTAGCTTATTTGTGACACTTGGTATTAACTAATGATATTATGTACTTTTATATCTTATTCTAAGGTATATTAACATGATAAAATAAATATAATTAAAATAAAATAGATATAATTATATTGTTGTTTTTATTGTAGGCTGTGTGTTGTTCTGATGGAGTCCACTGCTGTCCACATGATACAACCTGTGATGTCAGTCAGGGTCGATGTATCAAACAAGATGGAACCTCGTATCCATGGCTACAGAAATCTTCAGCATTGTTTAACCAAGTTCAAGAAGTAAGATGAAATATCCTCTTTTGAGTTATGTTTTTTTTGTTACTACATTAACTTGAATTAGAGTAGCCAGTAATTGCGTCTTGATGTCGGTAAATTAATATATTAAAGGTCTAGATGATATATTTAAAAAATTGCCTGCTTGTGCATAGATGTGTGATAAGACAGTAATTTGGAGTCGCGTGACAGTGTTTAATACGTAAGACATAGATATATAAGCGTCAGGGACCGTGCTTATAAAACGTTTAAAAGTCCAGACTCCATCTCTAATGATGTCACACACACATACAATTTGTGTGGCGTTGTCATGGCATTAGTGTCTATTAGATTCTTTTGTCTAGACTCTAAAGGTTTTATAAGCACCAGACCTGTTGTTTGTGGTGAATAAATGCACCACAGATCAAGATCCCATAACGGACATTTCTTGCATACCAGACAGTTGAATCCATCCACTTCCGGTCTGATGGATAGATCGGTGTTTCCCTAGGGACAGACCGCTAACACGTGCAGAATGACATCGTTTAGTCAAAGCTATGTTACCAAGTTTCTTTAAGAAGCTTGTTGTTTTCTGTAACATACGAATGTATCGATCCTTTGTTTCGATATTTTAAAAACTAGTTAGGTATGCAGGAAAAATAATCATTGTCTCTCATGGGTTGGCATTTCCCTTTCTTCAACGTCCACTCATGATAGATTCTTTTTCTATTCTCCTGATTTAATATAACACTCCATGTGGTTTGCAGGGTGGTATGTACATTAGTGTCGGATTGCTTCCCTGGTGCGTGTTGTATCATACAGCCCTGACAATTAACCTCAACAATCGGCAGTGATGTGTAGATTGTTGCTGTGTTTTCATGCCATTTAGTTTGCCATTGACCTTTCCATTTTCTAGGGTCGAGACGTAGCCTAGTGGTAAAGCGCTCGCTTGAAGTGCGGTCGGTTTAGGGATCGATCTCCGTCAGTGGGCCCATTGAGCTATTTCTCGCTCCAGCCAGTGCACCACGACTGGTATATCAAAGGCCGTGGTATGTGCTATCCTGTCTGTGGGATAGTGCATATAAAAGATCCCTTGCTGCTAATCGAAAAGAGTAGCCCATGAAGTGGCGACAGCGGGTTTCCTCTCTCTGTGTGTCGTTAACCATGTGTCTGACGCCATATAACTGTAAATAAAATGTGTTGAGTGCGTCATTAAATAAACCATTTCCTTCCTTTCCATTTTCTATGTCACTTTTCTTTATTTTTTCACAATACATTAACTGCAAAACAGCTGTGTGAATTGCTGGGGATTTAATTTCAATGTACGTAAAACGAGAGCAAAGTTTCTGTAGGTACACGTGGTCTAGAACTGCTCAGTTTGTAGCGTTTGCTTCCAGACTAACATGTCAGAAGAGAGATTTCTCCCTATTTCACAAAATTATCAGTCATCCAATTTGTGACTTGCAAACTTTTGGACAAAGCTAATGACCAGTGACATAAATTAGTTTTTAATAGACAGAATTTGTTTTTTAACAAAGTAAACAGTAATTTTTTATTTTTTCTTAGTTATATTCGATTTATGATGTCATAGTAGTGTTTAATATGTGACACATCATTTTGAAAAAATCATTAATTACCTGTAGTGTAGTTGTTTTGCCAGCCACCCAATGTTTTACTGAATAAAACCTTTCTTTAAAAAAACTAAAATGATATTCTATTACTTGTTTTTGTCACATTATTATAGGCAGTACATTTATTGCATGGTCAACAATTCATAACAAAATGGTCACCACAGCAAACACGTTGTAATGACAGACTGATCATAGAACAAAGGTAACCATTATCAGGCACTGAAATAAGTCAAGAACAGTCGTTCAGGTTACCGGGAGGTTACCACATGTAAGATAAGTCGAGAACAGTCGTTCAGGTTACTGGGAGGTTACCACATGTAAGATAAGTAGAGAACGGTCGTTCAGGTTACCGGGAGGTTACCACATGTAAGATAAGTCGAGAACAGTCGTTCAGGTTACTGGGAGGTTACCACATGTAAGATAAGTAGAGAACGGTCATTCAGATTACCAGGAGGTTACCACATGTAAGATAAGTCGAGAACAGTCGTTCAGGTTACCGGGAGGTTACCACATGTAAGATAAGTAGAGAACGGTCGTTAAGGTTACCGGGAGGTTACCACATGTAAGATAAGTAGAGAACGGTCGTTCAGGTTACCGGGAGGTTACCACATGTAAGATAAGTAGAGAACGGTCGTTCAGGTTACCGGGAGGTTACCACATGTAAGATAAGTAGAGAACGGTCGTTCAGGTTACCGGGAGGTTACCACATGTAAGATAAGTAGAGAACGGTCGTTCAGGTTACCGGGAGGTTACCACATGTAAGATAAGTCGAGAACGGTCGTTCAGGTTACCGGGAGGTTACCACATGTAAGATAAGTAGAGAAGGATCGTTCAGGTTACCGGGAGGTTACCACATGTAAGATAAGTAGAGAACGGTCGTTCAGGTTACTGGGAGGTTACCACATGTAAGATAAGTAGAGAACGGTCGTTCAGGTTACCGGGAGGTTACCACATGTAAGATAAGTAGAGAACGGTCGTTCAGATTACCGGGAGGTTACCACATGTAAGATAAGTAGAGAACGGTCGTTCAGGTTACCGGGAGGTTACCACATGTAAGATAAGTAGAGAACGGTCGTTCAGGTTACCGGGAGGTTACCACATGTAAGATAAGTCGAGAACGGTCGTTCAGGTTACCGGGAGGTTACCACATGTAAGATAAGTCGAGAACGGTCGTTCAGGTTACCGGGAGGTTACCACATGTAAGATAAGTCGAGAACGGTCGTTCAGGTTACCGGGAGGTTACCACATGTAAGATAAGTCGAGAACAGTCGTTCAGGTTACCGGGAGGTTACCACATGTAAGATAAGTCGAGAACAGTCGTTCAGGTTACCGGGAGGTTACCACATGTAAGATAAGTCAAGAACAGCCGTTCAGGTTACCGGGAGGTTACCACATGTAAGATAAGTCAAGAACAGTCGTTCAGGTTACCGGGAGGTTACCACATGTAAGAAAAGTCAAGAACGGTGTTTCGTTCACGACAAAAAATTTAACGAACAGTAGTTTCGTTTCTGAACGTAAATCAGGCAATGCATTCCGGACTTCCGCATTTCCGATACAATTTCAGAACGTCCGCATTTTAGCAGCATCAACTAGATGTGTGCCGAGTAGTTTGCAAGAACATTTAATTTAAACGTAGAAGTACCGTAAAACAGTCTATATAGTTGTGGTAACCTATAGGTTACCAGGCTATATTTTGTGGTAACCTGTAAAAGGGTTACCAGACATGATGCTTATTTCGATGCCCGCATTAACACACTGCCCTTTTTTGCTTTCTGTTCTTTGATTTTACATCTTATTGCTTCCTGATCTAGCAGCTCCGACCATCTTTCAGATTTGTTGCTGTCCACCACCTCATCCCAGTCCTTGTCACAATAGTGGGATTAAAAAAAAATTGGTCATTGTTTTAGTGAATATTCTATTGATGGATTATTTTCAGATTAAGTCCACCATACTGCAGGCATCCAAAAATATTGTCTGTCCAGATGGACGTTCAGAGTGCCCAGATGGATCGACATGTTGCAAAGAGAAGTCAGGCCAATATGGTTGCTGTCCTCTACTTTCGGTATCAACTTTCATTAATACTGGGGGGTTTTTCAGGCTGTATGTCGATTTTCATAACATTAACTTTAACTAATGTTTGCGTGTCTTAGGCTTTTTGCTGTTCATTGTAATGTTTACATTTCGTAATGTAGGTTGTTTGAGGCTGTTTTCTGTTCTTCATATTAACTGATAACAATATTGATTGTTTTTATGGCTATATACAGATTTATATGATTTTAACTTTCACTAATGTTGGTTCTTTATGGCCGTCTACTGTTCTTTGTGATATGAACTTTTAATAATGTAGCTTGTTTCAGGCCGTTTGTTGTTCTTCATAATATTAACTTTCAACAATAGTGATTGTTTTTAAGGCTGTATTCAGTAAGGTTGTTTGTTTTAGATGTTTACCCTTCTTTGTGATATTAACTTTCATTGATGTTGGCTATTTTAGGCTGTTTGCCATTCTTTGTGATATAAAGTTTCAGTAATATTGGTTATTTTAGGCTGTTTGTTGTTTTTTGTTGAGATATTAACTTTCTGTGATGTTGATTATTTTAGGCTGTTAACTGTTCTTTGTGGTATTAACTTTCTGTAATGTTGGTCGTTTTAGGCTATTAACTGTTCTTTGTGGTATTAACTTTGAGTAATGTTGGTTATTTTAGGCTGTTTGCTGTTCAGATGGTTTACACTGCTGTCCACAGGGAACGACCTGTGACGTGGCAGCTGGCACATGTAACAGAGGATCCACAAAACTGCCCTGGCATGACAAACTGATTGCTTCAACACGCGAAAATAAGATAAAAAACATACGCTGCCCAGATTCCAGACACTGTCCTGACAACTTCACCTGTTGTCCTATTGGTTCCAATAAATATGGCTGTTGTCCTCTAGCGAAAGTAAGTTATGTTGTTACGAGCTTTGTTTTGGTCAGATAATTCTGTATAATGCAAACTAATGGAGTTATCTTATATACTTTACAAAACAAACTGCAGGAGTTATGTTATCCTCCTCAAAATAAACTGCATGAGTTATATCCTACAGGAGTTATGTTATCGTCTCCACAAAACAAACTGCAGGAGTTGTCTCATCTTCATTTAAAAAAAACAATGGTGGGAGTTAGCAATTTCATACTACTGCATTGCACATGACGTTACAGTTGCACATTTCATTTAGTATTAGGGGCGGAACGTAGCCCAGTGGTAAAGCACTTGCTCAATGTGCGGTCGGCCTGGGATCAATCCCCATTGATGGGCCCATTGGGCGGTTTCTCGTTCCAGCCAGTGCACCACGACTGACATATCAAAGACTGTGGTATGTACTACCCTGTCTGTGGGATGGTGCATGTAAAAGATCCCTTGCTGCTAATCAAAAAGAGTAGCCCATGAAATGGTGACAGCGGGTTTCCTCTCAATATCTGTGTGGTGCTTAACCATATGTCTGACGCCATATAACCGTAAATAAAATGTGTTGAGTGCATCATTAAATAAAAACATTTCCTTCCTTCCGTCCTTCATTTAGGATTAAAAATCTCCTGTTACTAACACCGACAGATGATGCATCAACAAAATCCAGTCTGATTTCACTTTGAAAAGTCACAAGATTTCTTTTTATTTAAGCACATTAATTTTACCAAATTTCTTTAGAAAAATTGTCTTGGTATATGTAAGTATAAAAATAATTTATATTAAGACTGCTCACATATTTTGTTCTGTTTCCTAGGCGACGTGTTGTGCGGATATGGTGCACTGTTGTCCACAAGGCCACACCTGTGATCCATCGACGGGACGGTGCATAAAACCTAACAACATCATTCCATTTATACGCAGCAGGCAGTTGCCTTGAGGCTGGAGGTGACTTCTGCATGCTTCATCAAGTCTTTCACTGGGAGCCTCGACTGTTTGCGTTCTTGTACAGGCAGTCCGTGCTAAGATTGTAGATTGAATCTGTGTGCATTGTACACCAATCAAAGTTCAAACTGATCATTAATTGAATGATGAGATTTAAATTTAACCTCACCAGTTACTGAATGTATTTTAATACATCAAGATTTTTTTGATTTTTTTTGGATGTATTGTGAAAATGTTGGTTAATTTTTTTGATAAGATTTATTTATACGGTTCTAAGAGTAAAAGGACCAATTTGGAAATTTATTACATGGTGAATTTTCAACGCCTCATCTCTGTAATCTAATGAATAATTGATGGCACTTAAACTTGTGTTAATTTTTTATGGAATTTTGAATATAATATTTATTTAAAAATTAGCAATATCTTTGCTTCATTTATGTATGTCAAAACTAAAAAAAAGAAACTTTTTATGACACCAAAGGTTTTATTTTTTTAAATTAAAAAAAAAGAGACTTTTTTTTTGCTTTTTGTAATTTGGTTTTTGGTCGTGTCATAGTATCACAGAATGTGACCCTGGTACATACGATGGATCTGTATTGATATAATCACCACACAGAAACCAGTATGTCGACTTCACTGCTACCTGTATATGTTTAAATAATCTTCCTCCAAATGGTAGCCATTTTAAAACAATATATACTTATTCCAGGATTTTTCTTCAGTTTGTTTCCCAACTTTAAAATAACACCTGAATCCACAGTATTAATGCTATAATACTTCTGCCATTTTCTCTTCTATTGTTACCATCACAAATAGTCTTCACATTTTTCATAATAATACTGAACATATATATATATATATATATATATATATATATATTTTTTTTTTTATCCAGTTGAAAAAAAAAATATATATCCCGACATATTTTCTACAACTGAATATTCATCAACTGACCGTTGTAATCCTTATAGCCAGTTAGATGTCAGTGTCTGTCTGACCACAAAGAGTTGGTGAGAACAGCTGACAGACACACTGATTAGATAAAACAGAAAACGACCTGACTGATGATAGTGGTAGAGTTCATTAATGGGATGGGTGAGACAAGTTGTAAATATTTTAAAACAGTCATCAAAGAAGATCACAGTGCATTCCGGAGTAAGGATCACAACACTGGGTAGGGGGAAGGTTCTCCTACTAGGTGGGAACCTAACAAGGATATTGGGTAGGTGAGAAAGGGTCAAAATGGGGGGGGGGGGGTCATACTGGGTGGGAGTTAAAAGAAGATACTGGGTGTGGGAAAAAGGATAACTGGGAGACAGGAGAAACCACATTTTATTATTTTACAGTTAGTCTATAATCATTTTATTTTTATAAAGATAATGCAAACTTTCTAAAATGAATTTTACTAGTGGTCTTAGACAAAAACTGCCATTCCCTCCCTGCACTTCCTTTGTTGATTTTTGTAATAAACCGTAGCAGCATTTTAAAACCAGTTAACCGGGGAAGCTGAAGATTGTCACCACAGTGCTATAGTTACCCCACCCACCACCATTTATTATCATAAACTGTATCCTTTTGTTGGGGTGGACAGGATGTCATTTAGTTATCTCAAAAATATACTATAATCAATCAATGGTAGGTTAGCACAGAATGAAATAAGATGCCGGTAGTATTTTGGTACAAACATATCATGTCATGTGTAAAATATGCTATGTCATAAAAGTTGTATATATTAGCGAGGGGTTAATTATTATGTTACAGCGTCCAGTGTTTTTTGGGTTATTTGTATTTGATGTTTTATTAGTGTTTGACAAGTGAAATGTAACAGTGTTTAGGAAGAGAAATGTGTCCATGCCTTAGTTTGATATGTCAAAGAACGAGAAAGCCAGGACTGAGGTCTAAAAAGAGAGGCTCAAAATCAACAGGAGACAGCACTTAGCAAATGTCGCTCAAAATACACAACTTGATTTTTGATAACCAGTTTCAGAAGCAGCTTTTGCTGTCCATCTTATTTTGGACAGTATTTCAGATATATTTAAAATTCTTGATTTTCAGGAGTGATAATAAAAAATGTATTCTTTTATACATGCTTGTCTCAAATCTTCCAAAGTGCTGTTAAAAAGGTTAAATCACAAGTCTAGATAGGAGACTGATTTCTAGAACTGCTTCCCAACTTCTACTACTTGCTTCTAGCTTAAAGGTTAACTTTACAGTAATATATAGAGGATATTTCATGTTTTTTGTCAAATATGATATATATCTCATCGAGTGAAGTTTGCAATTGTATCTCACAAGTCGCACTTGCACGACAAGTGTGATGTGATTGCAAACTTCACGAGATGAGATATAAATCATATTTGACAAAAAACATGAAATTTTCTATTTATTACACATGTATAACTTTTTGCAGTTTACCATTATTTTTAAAATGCTAGCAGCAAACTAGTTCCGGCTTTCTTACAGTGAAGATAACACTTTCTACAGTGACAATAACACTTTCTACAGTGACAATAACACATTTTAGAGTGAAATAGTGAAATTTTCACTCTAAAATGTGTTATCATCACTGAGTGACTGATAACACTTTTATCTCACTGATATTTTAAGATGTTTCACTACATGTTATATAATAAAGTCATATATAGGATGTTAGGCCTTTTCATTTCCGATAAACATTATTTCAGATTTATAAAAATTACTTAAAATGCTGAATTAAAATTGTTTTTAAATAGCCATATAGGTTAGTAAATAGGTGTACATTATAGCTATTATATTACATTCATAAGCCTAACATTGCATTTAATGGGAATACAATTGATCCACGATGTAAGTATATAAATTAGTAAATGAGAACTGGACCGATTTCCCTAAAATGATATGCTTCTCCATATGTTATACAGTCGTTTAGTCACTATGTTAATCAAGATCAAAACCAGAGGCTAAACAAATGCAAGTTAACAAAGCTGTAATTGGTATTTCTTATATAAAAATCCCCATAATTATGATGAATCTGTGTATATGTAATTTGAAAATACTGAAAAGATGATGAACAAAATAGGAGTACTAATGCAGAAAATAGTATACTGGGTATCGAAGATCAAAAGAAAGTATACCAAAACATTTTTTATGTGAAACTGCACATTATAATCCTAGTAGTGTTGGTGAAGTGTGATGTTCACAATTGATTGTAGTTATTGTGTGCACCAGTGTTCATATCTCACAAAATGATTATACAGTAAAACCTCTCAAAACCGGAAACTCCTGTAACTGGAATTCTCTCAAAAATGGACGTTTTCCCAGTCCCTTTTAAAATATCAGTACAGAACATAACCTCTCGAAACAGGATACTCTGTCCCATGGGTGTCCAGATTAGAGGGTTTTTACTGTACTTTTTGAAATACAAAAGTTGCATCAAGTTGTTTTGCATCATTTTCCCCCCATTTTGAAAAACTGATCGTGGCCAAATTTGGTATGCTCAGCGGTAATGCTATATTCGTGGTGACCCATCTGCCATAAGAAAACCTCAAAAGATGTATTAAAGCACTTCTGTGACATATAGTCATAAACTGTGCCTCTCCTATTTATACATTGGGGGGGGGGGGGGTATTAACATGTCGTGAAATAGCTTCTATATCCATCATGTGACATAGCTTCTATATCCATCACGTGACAGCGTCTATATCCGTCACTGTAAGCTCCAGCCTGTAATGTCGACTTTGGTGGGTGGGTAATGATGGGTTTATTATTACTAGGTGTTTAAACAAGGAGTGCATATATGAACATTTGTAATTGGGTTGTTTTTATATATGAAGTTTACACTGGTCAAATATTTTACTAGTCCCATAGAGTTTTTGAATTATTGTAGTACATGCATTGAAAGAAGACATTGGTTTTCAATTTTTATAATATAAAATCTTTCAGGACTGCACTTTGTTTTTTCATGGCGTGACTGTATTATGTTAGTGATGTGGTATTTTGTTTAAGAAGTTACAGAGTAAGTAATGTGTTAAATATTAATGGTAGGAAGTGTGTAACAGCCAGAACTTGCTTATTTACTGGGGACAGAGTGACGTTGATCATGGTAGATGAAATAACCCGGTGTATAGTGGCAAATTCCATCTTTCTCCACAATATTTTATTGTCATCATGTTGGTAAGCATGTGGTAACTTGGAGAAGACAAATGTCGGTTCATCTTCAGATTCATCTAATATTTGGTGCAACAGGAACAGCCTCTTGTGTTGATTGTTATATACATTGTATGTATGTGTTTACTACCTATAACATTATCTTTATAAATCACACGTTGATATTTTGATAATTAATTAAAAATTTTTTTATTATTACCAGTGCTAGTTGTTTTATTTGCTAGTCCCGGCCTTGGAGTACTAAGTCATCAAACCAATCTGTCGAAGTGAGCTCCGTCATCTAGTGAATAAGCTGCTGGACAATCAAGCTGACGACAGTGGTTCAAATTCCGTCAAAGCTGGCTCACACATTCATTCATCTTTCTCATCTATCACCCTCTGCCTATCATTCTCATTATCTTAATGTAAAAAAAACCTTTCCAATTTCTTCCACAATTTCAATCCGTTTCGACCCTTTCTGTCAGTTTCCTCTGACTCTTGTCTTCTGAGCTGTCCATACCATCGCCTACCTGTCTCAACTTCTTCCACGGGTGCAGTCTCTGTGTATTTCCCTGCATCCACCTGGCATCCTCGTCCTCTACCGCTAATAAAACTGGTTTGACCCACGGTACTAACTACCGCTGGTAGTAGGGGTGCATAGTGGGTGGTTACAAGTGCCTCTTAACAATGAACGAAGTAACTACTGAATACTCCCCAAATGGTCAGACTAAGCCCACAGCTAAAAGCTGATGGGGGGAATGGCAGGTGTGTGGCACAGATAGCCACAAGAGACGAGAACCTGTCGTGGATAGAAAGACTGACTGGGATGTGGAGGTGGACAGCGAACGAAGTTGAAAGATAGGAGGAGTTGCCAGATCGGGAAGAAATGAGATTGAATTCAAAGGAGAGAAAGGAAAGGGGGCAGTGGGATTAAAAAAACCCACAGTCTGTCATGACCTGAAAGATTTTGGAAGAAAGACATTTGTGGAGATCCTCAGTAAAAAGACAGTACAGAGGAAATTCACAACAGTTTCTTCCCTAAGGAATCTTTTATATGTTACACAGGGTTCTTGCACATCCTGGAAAGCCTGGAATGTCCTTGAATTTTGTGATATTCAAATCCAGTCCTGGAGAGAGCATTAAATTTTATTGTGCCCTGAAAATTAAGGCCAAAAATCTGGTGGTTTATTTTTTTTGCGCATCGTTACTTTTGTTGTTCTCATAACCTGTCTAAATTCAGGCAACAATTTGTTACAAAAACATTCGATTGAACATTTCATGTCCTGGATTTTTTTTTTAATGTCCTGGAATTTTAAGTTTTTTTCAAGTGTAAGGACCTGATGTACTTTCTCACAGGTAGGACAGCACATACCATAGTCTTTGACATACCAGTCATAAGAACTGGTTGGAATGGCAATGGAAGAAAATATTTAACGATGCACTCAACACATTTTATTTATGGTTATATGGCGTCCGACATATGGTTAAGGACAACACATATATTGAGAGAGGAAACCTGCTGTCGTCACTTCATGGGCTACTCTTTTCAATTAGCAGCAAGGGATCTTTTATATGTACCATCCCACAGACAGGGTAGTACATACCACAGCCTTTGATATACCAGTCGTGGTGCACTGGCTGGAATGAGAAATAGCCCAATGGGTCCACCGATGGGGATCGATCCCAGACCGACCCCGCATCAAGCAAGCGCTTTACCACTAGCCTACATCCTGCCTCTGGTTGGAATGGGGAAAAAACAATCACAGAAGGTGTTCACCAAGGAGATTTGATCATTCGACCAAACACCTCACCTATTGCATATTGGACTTGACTAGAACAGTAACCATATGAATAAAGCTTTATTATGAGACCTGTTTTTACAGAAGAAGAAAAAAATCACCTTAATTATGTACATAAACATATTTAAAAGAGTTACCGGGTGAAAAAAAATTCAATATACAAGAACTGTAAATAAAAATTTGTACAAAATTAAAATGCTGATACACAAAAGTTGTAAAATGACAACCTCATAATATATTGCATAGTTTGGAATATTTGTAACAAAAAATATTGAACTTTGTTGAAAGAAAACACTGAACCAATTTATTGGGGAACCTAGGAGGATGTGTCACAGATAGATGTGCTTATATCTTTAGTGCAGGGGCAGTGCCAGGATTTTGTAAATGGAGTGGCGGGGGAGGGTCACAAAATTCTAAAAAGGGCAAAATTTTTATAGTTTTTAAAAATTTACCAAATGAGCCGAGATCTGAAAGGGAATGATATCTGTATGGGGTTCGAAGGCATGCTCCCCGGGAAAATTGTGAAATGATGCTCAGATGTGTTTTCTGAGCAGTTTAGTGCGTTGTTCATATGTGACTGTTGAATTAAAAACAAAAAATTCATTAAATGGGTGAGGGGGGAGGGTTACAGTACCCCAGTGATTCCCCCTCTGAATCTGCCCATGCAGTAGTTTAAGCATGGGTTAAATGATCGATTCACTGAGTAAATTTTGTGAACCTTTGTTTTGTTGCGCTTTGGTGGGTAAATGGGTAGGGTGGGGGGGGGGGCATAGGACCCCAGTGACTCCCCCTGGGTCAAATGATTTATTCCCTGAATGACAGTTCAGTGTGATGGGAAATATTAAATAACGATGATTCATCTCATTAATTAATCATCTGAATTTCAGCTGTCATCTGTCAACCTGCTATACATAAAATGACGATAAATCGGGTAAATATATTTCATAAACCTGTGTTTTGTAAATTAAATTTGGTATACGTTGTAACATCCTTGACAGTTCTGACTTGCTAACATTTCTTGTACAACAATATTTTAATGAAATTAAACGTATACATTATGAAAAACAAAATGTATATCAATAATTAAACAGTCAGGGCCGTAGCTAGGATTTTTTGTTTGGGGGAGGGCAACTGAGTAGTTAATAGTCGAAAACTCCTTAAACGGTTAAGAAGAAAAAAAAATTTAAGTTTCTATAATGCTTTCCAAAGTGTTTTCTGGGGGAGGCAATTGCAGTTGCCCCCCTCCCCCCCTTGCCCCCCTGCTAGCTATGGCCCTGAAAGTACCTGTCTTGAGCAAACAATCAAGGGAGTGGTCAAAAGCAACCGCTCAAGACAGGTTGCCTATCAATACTGGCTGCCACATTTAGTCTTTAAAATGTCTGGGAGGGTTTGGGTTTGTAACTGTCTGTAGTACAGATATTGGACTGAATGGGTACCGTACTAGTCTAGTATCTGTGAAGATTGCTTACTTAAAGGGACATACCCTAGTTTTTAAACACTAAGGCATATTTTTCACCTAGACCCTAGTTTCAACACGTAAAAATGGACACTAACTTTGGTTAATTTACAAACCTGTAACAAATTTGGAAACGAGAGTCTATGATGTTGAAATACTCTTAAAAATAGACTAAAATGCGACTCCATAACCATTACTTCTCAGACACGTGCATTTTTTAAAATATGAAAAATGCATTTCGTGATATTAGAAACACCAGGATGATACTTTGGTTGTACGGAAGTGGATAATCTAAATAATAAAATATAAGTAATATTTGATTTTCGTGATCATAAATGGCTCTAATAGTGAAAAATATGCCTTAGTGTTTAAAAACTAGGGTATGTTCCTTTAATGCATCTTGCCGCTGTTGTTTAAAATAGCATTTTTTATACAACAATAAACATTTACTGTGATGGCTAACTGTAATAGGCCTACAGGTATGTTACTGATTTGGGACCCAATTTAGGTGGCTGTTGTCCCTGTTAGTCAGATGATTGCTTATTATGAGCGCATTTACATTAAAAATTGTTTGGAAGGGGGGAAAAATGGCTGCCTAAGGCAGGCGTCTGCTAATTACAAATGACTGCAAGAACAGGTTTGACTCTAATATCAAAGGAAAATGATTTCAAAATTGATTTAATTAAAATTATTAATTAATTTGTTTTTTGGGTAAATTTATAATGTCTGAGAAAATCATTTGTTTTTTACCACAGAAAACAATGATATTAGCTTTGAGCAATAATTACGTATTATAACTTCATTAAAATAAGTTAAGAACTAAATGTTATTTACAATTAGAGGGATTCCAATGTGTCTCATTGTATAACCTACACATGATAATAAATATAGAATTGAACGGGCAAGATTCGCAAATATAATGCTTTTTAAAGACACAATTTTTTTAACATGATGCAAATCTAGAATTCTGAATACATTATTTTTTACAAAGATAAACAAACAATTATATATATTACCTACTTACTCATTATTGTTTACTATTACATGTTACACAATAATACAGGATGTAGAGTTTTACATACAGTGGTGTTTTAAAATAAACACATGGGGAATAATTCACAAAGCTCTCTTAAACTCTCTTAACAACATCACACCATCTTTGCAAAGTGTTTTTGTATTGCACAGTGAAATCACAAAGATCCAAGAGTTTTGTGAATTACACCATGATTTGTATTTCACAAATAATGATTTTTAATTACCACTTTTAATTTGACAAACTAGCAGTGTATGTGATATCCCGTTTGTTAGACCCATCGTTTAAAAACTGATTTACTTTTAACCAGTACACACGTGCACACTAAACAATTTTTTTTACATGAAATTCCAATCATGCCCTGGTACGATTGTTAATAAATACTAATACTGTTATTTTTTTACCAAATGCTGATAGTATAATATTAAAGCTAAACATGTACTGTACAGTAAAATATATGTATAAAGAATATTACCATAGCAATAATTTCTACCACGCCCTGTATTAATACTGATATTCTTTATAAAAATGCTGATAGTATAATATTAAAGCTAAAAATACACTGTAGTCCTTCATGCTAGGCTCAGACTACCAACTGCCACAACAATATTGACCAACTTTCTGTTCTCATGATTTTTATGACTGTCTATTTGCTAGTCTAAGCACTCTGACGATTCAATCTTCGTTGTATACAACTCCTACGACTGATTAGTTGTTAATCTGAGTGCACCTGTCGTAAGTTGGGAGTTGGGAAAATTACAATGCAATGGTTTGAGTTGGCCAACTTCATTGTAACAGTTGACAGTCTGATCCTAGCATCAAAATGTTCTATAGGTAAAGACAATGTTTTTTTCTAATATAATATATACAGGTACATACAATAATAACTGCTAAAGTTCTGAAACATATGCATTAGGACCCCAGTGGTAGAAGAACTACTGACAATCAAAGCTGGTTGTTGGCATCTGTGGATTCTCCACCTGATACTTGAACTTGAGCCAGTCTTCTTCATTATAGAATAAATACGAATCCATTGGTATTCCACACGTCACATGTTCATGCATCCACTTGTCCCTGGGGGAGACGTAGAAGCCGGGACCACTCCAGTGCCGCAGCCAGCCACTCTCCTGATATGGAAGAGCCTGAGCCACCGGTATCCCAGTGGTAGTGCGCAGCCCCTTCATACTGAAAACTGAAAGTGTACAGTTATAGTGTATAGCCTGAGCCACTGGTATCCCAGTGGTGGTGCGCAGCCCCTTCATACTGAAAACTAAAAGTGTACAGTTATAGTGTATAGCATGAGCCACCAGTATCCCAGTGGTGGTGCGCAGCCCCTTCATACTGAAAACTAAAAGTGTACAGTTATAGTGTATAGCCTGAGCCACCAGTATCCCAGTGGTGGTGCGCAGCCCCTTCATACTGAAAACTGAAAGTGTACAGTTATAGTGTATAGCATGAGCCACCAGTATCCCAGTGGTGGTGCGCAGCCCCTTCATACTGAAAACTGAAAGTGTACAGTTATAGTGTATAGCCTGAGCCACAGGTATCCCAGTGGTGGTGCGCAGCCCCTTCATACTGAAAACTAAAAGTGTACAGTTATAGTGTATAGCCTGAGCCACAGGTATCCCAGTGGTGGTGCGCAGCCCCTTCATACTGAAAACTGAAAGTGTACAGTTATAGTGTATAGCATGAGGCACCAGTATCCCAGTGGTGGTGCGCAGCCCCTTCATACTGAAAACTGAAAGTGTACAGTTATAGTGTATAGCATGAGCTACCAGTATCCCAGTGGTGGTGCGCAGCCCCTTCATACTGAAAACTGAAAGTGTACAGTTATAGTGTATAGCCTGAGCCACAGGTATCCCAGTGGTGGTGCGCAGCCCCTTCATACTGAAAACTAAAAGTGTACAGTTATAGTGTATAGCCTGAGCCACAGGTATCCCAGTGGTGGTGCGCAGCCCCTTCATACTGAAAACTGAAAGTGTACAGTTATAGTGTATAGCATGAGCCACCAGTATCCCAGTGGTGGTGCGCAGCCCCTTCATACTGAAAACTGAAAGTGTACAGTTATAATGTATAGCATGAGCCACCAGTATCCCAGTGGTGGTGCGCAGCCCCTTCATACTGAAAACTGAAAGTGTACAGTTATAGTGTATAGCCTGAGCCACAGGTATCCCAGTGGTGGTGCGCAGCCCCTTCATACTGAAAACTAAAAGTGTACAGTTATAGTGTATAGCATGAGCTACCAGTATCCCAGTGGTGGTGCGCAGCCCCTTCATACTGAAAACTGAAAGTGTACAGTTATAGTGTATAGCCTGAGCCACAGGTATCCCAGTGGTGGTGCGCAGCCCCTTCATACTGAAAACTGAAAGTGTACAGTTATAGTGTATAGCCTGAGCCACCAGTATCCCAGTGGTGGTGCACAGCCCCTTCATACTGAAAACTGAAAGTGTACAGTTATAGTGTATAGCATGAGCCACCAGTATCCCAGTGGTGGTGCGCAGCCCCTTCATACTGAAAACTGAAAGTGTACAGTTATAGTGTATAGCATGAGCTACCAGTATCCCAGTGGTGGTGCGCAGCCCCTTCATACTGAAAACTGAAAGTGTACAGTTATAGTGTATAGCCTGAGCCACAGGTATCCCAGTGGTGGTGCGCAGCCCCTTCATACTGAAAACTGAAAGTGTACAGTTATAGTGTATAGCCTGAGCCACCAGTATCCCAGTGGTGGGGCACAGCCCCTTCATACTGAAAACTGAAAGTGTACAGTTATAGTGTATAGCCTGAGCCACCAGTATCCCAGTGGTGGTGCGCAGCCCCTTCATACTGAAAACTGAAAGTGTACAGTTATAGTGTATAGCCTGAGCCACCGGTATCCCAGTGGTGGTGCGCAGCCCCTTCATACTGAAAACTAAAAGTGTACAGTTATAGTGTATAGCATGAGCCACCAGTATCCCAGTGGTGGTGCGCAGCCCCTTCATACTGAAAACTGAAAGTGTACAGTTATAGTGTATAGCCTGAGCCACCAGTATCCCAGTGGTGGTGCACAGCCCCTTCATACTGAAAACTGAAAGTGTACAGTTATAGTGTATAGCCTGAGCCACCAGTATCCCAGTGGTGGTGCACAGCCCCTTCATACTGAAAACTGAAAGTGTACAGTTATAGTGTATAGCCTGAGCCACCGGTATCCCAGTGGTGGTGCGCAGCCCCTTCATACTGAAAACTAAAAGTGTACAGTTATAGTGTATAGCATGAGCTACCAGTATCCCAGTGGTGGTGCGCAGCCCCTTCATACTGAAAACTGAAAGTGTACAGTTATAGTGTATAGCATGAGCCACCGGTATCCCAGTGGTAGTGCGCAGAACCTTCATACTGAAAACTGAAAGTGTACATGGTTATAGGTCATGTGCTTCTTGAAATATACGGTTATAGGTCACATAAATCTTCAAAGTGTACAGTTATAGGTCATGTGCGGCTTGAAATTGTACAGTTATAAATCATATATAATAGTTATAGGTCATATGTGTAATTATAAATCATATGGTGCTTAAGTGTAGAGATGCTGGTCATATGCTGTTTGAAACTAAGTGTAGGTTATAGGTCATATGTACTACATAGGCATTTACAGGTCATATGTGCTGCTTGAAAGTTATAGGTCATATATGTACTTGGAAGTACAATTAAAGGTCATGTGCTACTTGGCAGTAAGTAGTTATTATTGGTGGTACAGGTATATATGTTCCCTGAAAGTTACTGTGCTCAAAAGGCTGGAAATATCATTTTAACACATGAAATGGGTGGGAACGCCCTCTGGTGACATACTTGGGTGGGAACACTGGTGACATACCTGGGTGGGAACGCCCTCTGGTGACATACCTGGGTGGGAACCTCATCTGGTGACATACCTGGGTGGGAACCTCATCTGGTGACATACCTGGGTAGAAACACACTATGGTGACATACCGGTACCTAAGTGGGAATGCCCTCTGGTGACATACATGGGTGGGAACGCCCTATGGTGACATACATGGGTGGGAACCCCCTCTGGTGACATACATGGGTGGGAACCCACTCTGGTGACATATATGGGTGGGAACGCCCTATGGTGACATACCTGGGTGGGAACGCCCTATGGTGACATACTAGGGTGAGAACGCCCTATGGTGACATACCTGGGTGGGAACCCCCTATGGTGACATATCTGGGTGGGAATGCACTATGGTGACATATATATATATCTGGGTAAGAACTTCAACCCCCTCTGGATAGGTACAGTTAAACCTCTCAAAACCTGACCCTCTGTAAACCAGAATTCCCCCAAACTGGACATTTACAAAAGTTGTTTTTAAAAATTAGTACATAACTTAACCTCTCTAAACCAGATCCCTCTTAAACCCTGACATTTCTCTTGGTCCCAAGAGTGTCCAGTTTAGAGGGATTTCACTGTATATAAAACAAAAATTACCTTCCGCCCACCCGTGACATATTCTGAAATGGCCCTTACCTGGTGGTTGTTTTGCTTTGTCTCGTTTTCTCAGGAATGCTACCCAGTCATCTTCCGATTCAAACAGAATGGCATCTCTCCGTGTTTCCAGGGGCAACGACCTGTATTCGTGATAACTGATCCAGCGCAGTTCAGATGGCACGTAATACGCTGGCCCCTGATACGTGTAGGATTTTCCGTCACCACTGAAGTAGTTGTCTGTGGGAACCGGGTTGCGAGGTCCCCGCTCATGGAGAAATGTCCCTTTGCTTGTGCTGTACTGTCCTGGTGTGGTTACACGTGATATCGACTGTCTCGTGAATGTCTGAGACATAGTGCAGCTGAAATTTATCACTCTCAAATTGTTAATCAACTTAATAAAAATATTTAAAAATGGGGGTGGGGGGGTAAATATATTATTTTTAAAAATTAACAAGTATTTGTAAGTACAATTTAAACTGGTATTTACCATATGCTCTCCCCCTCCCCACCCCCAATTTGTTTTATTTTATAATCAGTTTTTTATTTTTTTTATTTGAGAGGCAGAATGTAACTCAGTAGTAGAGTGCTCACCTGAGGTGTCAGGGGCGGCAGTGTAAAAAATAGTGGTACGGTTCGTGGTTGCCAGACTTGCCTTTCAAATTTACTTGTAAGGACATTTTCACAAATACAACAAATATACCACCCACATACACACGACCATGGCCATACTGGCCATACCGTCTGCGCCGCCTCTGAGGTGTGATGGGTTGCTGGGTCAATTAACCTCTGTGTATTTTGCACAGCAGGCGTAAAAATGCAAAAAACGTTTTTATGTGTATTTGAGTTTTTTGAAGACAGAATCCAGCTTTGTCAGTATATTGACACATGTATAAAGAGGAAACTACCCCCTAACCCTAAATCTAATTATGACTGTAAAACTAAACATAACCCTTACAATTGGGGGGTAACGGTAAGATATTTTGTCACTGGCATAGGAAGGTGCCAAAAAGGGGGGGGGGGGGCACACTTTTACATTTACACACTTTTACACTATTATAAAGCAAATATAAAGCAAAATATCTGAAAAGTGGGGGGCACATGCCTCCCTGACTCCCCCACTTCCTACGCCAGTGTTTATCCCCCACATCAAAGGCTGTGGTGTGTGCTGTCCAGTCTGTGGGAAAGTGTACATAAACGATCGCTTGCTGCTAATGAAAAAAATGTAGCGGGTTGCCCCTCTAAAAACTTTGTTTTCAAAAATTACCAAATGTTTGAAATCTAATAGCTGATGATAAATAAATCAATGTACTCTAGAGTGGTGTCATTAAACAAAACAAACTTAACTTTTTGAATTTTTTTTGCATTATGTCATATTAAGCAATTAACTTCACCAGTGTTAGAATTAACTGTATGATAAGTACTAGTTTATATTTAGTTGTGCCAGGCAAACATTTAAGTAATCTTTTTGAAGATGACACAGGTTCAAAAACAAGTAAAATAACAACATAGCATAACAATGCTATGTTGTTAGTAAAAATGCGTAAACCTGTTGGGGGGCAGGCTGGTTTTTGTCCTAATTAAACGAAAATGCCCGATTCTGGATGACATATAATTTATTCATATTAGCATTACTGCTAAACTGCTATATCCAATGTAGGGTTGCAATCGAATGACTACACATTATTACATGGATTACAACTAATATTGTGGATAGAATGATGGAAATACACTTTAAAAAGTTTCAGGTCATCTCATTTTGCCCGAATACCTATATAATATTTGCCCATATTTTAGGATTTGTGACACCCCCCCCCTCCCTCCCCCACAACACACACACACACAAACACACTGCTCCCAAATCTTAGTTATGTCAGTAAATAACACTGTGGTTAAAAGACTAATCCTGACCATATATATATAAAATAACTCTAAACCTAAAGTTTGAAGTGGGAGGGGTGACAAGCACCCCCCCTCCCCCCGCCCTCCACTTCCGCAAAAAAGGAAGAAGAAGAAGAAGAAAAGAAGAGAGAAAAAGCACTTTTGCGTATGTTTTCTGGGTGAGGCGACAAATACTCCCTTGTCCCACCCACGGTATGGCCCTGCGGCTGCGTGCAGTGACATCAATGTAGGGCCTATCTAAACCATTTGAACTAAACAAATATCAAATATGAAACATTCTAAAAATATATTAAATAACTGATATTCTAAGAACAGTTAGCACCTTTCAAAGGGTTCAGCTTCGATTGTTGGGAAGACTGGTGTTACTTAGGCTTTGGTTGTCGTCAGAGGCCATACAGTAGAACTACTGTTTACATTTGCCTAGCAACCAGTTCCGGGTTTCTGGGATCACGCTACCTTCTCCGGCGGAGTTTGCTTGTCATTTACTTGTGCCCAATACAGTCAGGTTTGTTACCATTCCCATGAAAAATAGAGTTCAAAAGTGTCGTTATAATAAAATATTAGCTTTGCTATAATGATGATAATAATAATAATGGTAGTAAAACTAGTTTGCAGGTCATATTAGATGAAAGGGAGATAACTCTATTAATCTTAACGTTTATATAGGATACCGAGCGACCCAAAACACATTACGGATCGCTCACGGTGGTGTAGCCATCGGACTTAAGGCTGACAGGTATTGGGTTCGCATACCAGTACCGACTCCAATTCCGAGCGAGTTTAACGACTCAATAAGTAGGTGTAAGGTTACTACACCAACTGACCACTAACAGACTGGACAGTCCAGATAACTGAGGTGTGCCCAGAACAGCATGCTTGAACCTTAATTGGATATAAGCACGAAAATAAGTATAAATGACATGAAAAACCTTTGATTACGACCAATGTGGCTGGTGTAGTGGTTAAGACATGAGACTTGCGGCTCATAGATACTGGGTTCACATCCCGGTAACTTCTCCCACCCAGAGCAAGGTTTTAATAATGACTCCGTAAAGCCACTATAATGACCTCTCAGTAATATCTAACCTGTCCTAGACAGACATCTCAGATAGCTACGGTGTGTGCCTGCAATAATGTGCTTCAACTTTAATTAAATATAAGCAGAAAAATAAGTTAAAATGGGTGGGTTTTGGGTGGATGGATGGATAATTAAATGGTTGGATTGATATCGATGGATAGATGGATGGTGGGTTTTGGGTGGATGGATGGATAGATGGATGGATGGATGAATGAATAGATGGGTGGAGGGATGGATAATTGAATGGTTGGACTGATGTACGAACAAACTGCTGAGATATATTGCAACTATCACCATCTCTAATAATAATCATGAATGTGTTAAATAAAAAACCTTTAAAGGCACAGTCCTGAGTTGACAACCATTGTAAAATGTTTCCGACCAACAGACCCTTTTTGATGAATTAACATACAAATTAAATCCATTTATTATTTAAAATACCAGTGTCTGTTAAAAGGTGTTTGTTATTGTCCTAATGCTTGTATTAGTCCAAACTGGATTTTACCTCCCAATAATTTTATACATATGAAAAACTATGTATCATAAAGTAAAGTAAAAACTGAATGCTACAAACATTAGTATACAACAGCAAAGACATTCGATATACAGACACTGGTATTGTAAACAAGAAAATATATTTAGTATGAAATAGTAGTCGCCATCAAGGCTCTGTTACCGCAAACATCTTACAATGGCTGCAAACTCAGGACAGTCCCTTTAATGTTTCTTAAAAACATTTTTGTCACTTGTGAAATATTGTTACTATTATATAAATTATAATTGTGCTAGGATATTGTAACCATTATAACATGGGGTTTTGTTTCCTTTTTTTTCTGGGTATTGTTTTCTTGATGTTGATATTATTATTCATGTCTGTATAATTCATATACGGAAATAAATGAATTGAATTGAATTGTTTTGCAGAAACATGTATCACAGTTTGCCGAAACCGTACTATTCGACTCCCACTCACAATTACTTCTCTGGCGATATAAAGTCACGGGTGTGGACGAGTCCACGCTACTACGTTCCGTCGGAGAGAGACTGGATCTGTTACCATGACTACAGGAGTCTTCCCAGCTTAACGAAACGGGATGCCATCGACTTCCAGTCTGAGGATGACTGGGTGAGCTTTATGCGCAAGAGAGACACGCCTATAGGTATAAACATTTGTTTTGTTTAATGATACCACTGGAGCACATTTAATTATTAATCACCGATTATTGGATGTCAAATATTTGGTAATTTTGATATATAGTCTTAGAAAGGAAACCTGCTACATTTCCCATTAGTATAGCAAGGGATCTTTTATATGCATTATCCCACATACAGGATAGCACATACCACAGCCTTTGATATACCAATCGTGGTGCACTGGCTGGAACCTATCAACAGTCACATAGGTAAAAAACTTCTTGTAATTCTTGTATAAATATTCCTGTGGCATCAGCACTAGAAAGTGTATGGAATATCCAAAATGGTTGTGTGTGGGGGCCTGCATGTGTGTGCAGGCATGGATGCAGGATTTCTGAAAGGGGGGTATCCAAATGTGATGACTGATCTCTCCTTTTACACAGAACCGTTAATATAATCATGTTTCCCGTTAAAGGTTATGGTAGGTTTTGAAAAGGGGGTAGGGGGGGGGAGGGGTCCAGACCCTGGATCTGCTACTGGTGTGTGTGTGTGTGCATGATATGTTGCCTAGCTCATAATGCATTAGCTTAAGGCCTATAATGATGTGTCTTTTTCTTCAGTTCTCATTAAAAATGCTGTGTTATTAGTGACTTGTATGAATCTTCTGAGACACATTTCTAAAGTATTGATATCTAATGAATAGTTGTAATTGTGTAGTAGCTTCCTTCTGACCACCACTAAGTTAGCAGGCTTTCTGCAGGGTCTTACTGTGGTTAGAAAGTAAAGTAAGGTCAACGTTTAATGCAAGAATAATTTCACTTCAGATTCAGTACTGTCCATGACTACCATGTTAAATATTGCTACAAGTGTAGTTTTATTTAGGACTTTACCACAAGAATAATTTCACTTCAGATTCAGTTCTGTCCATGACTACCATGTTAAATATTGCTACAAGTGTAGTTTTATTTAGGACTTTACTGCAAGAAAATATTTTAACTTCAAATTCTATATACAGTGAAACCCTCTAAACCGGACACCCTCAGGACCAAGTAAAATGTCCAGTTTTAAGAGGTATCTGGTTTAGAGAGGTTAAGTTCTGTACTGATTTTTTAAAAACAGGACCGTGAACACGTTTTTGTTTTGAGGGAAGTCCGGTTTACAGAGGTTTCACTGTAATACTGTTCATGACTACCATGTTAAATATTGCTAAAAGTGTTGTTTTAGTTAGGACTTCACCACAAGAACATTTTATCTTCAGATTCAACATAATATTGTTCATGACTACCATGCTAAATATGACTGCAAGAGGTTTTTTTATTCAAGACTTCTATTTCTCATTCCAGCCAGTGCTCCACAACTGGTGTAACAAAGGCCATGGTATGTACTATCCTGTCTGTGGGATAGTGCATATAAAAGATCCCTTGCTGCTAATCGAAAAGAGTAGCACATGAAGTGGTGACAGCGGGTTTCCTTTCCTAATATCTGTGTGGTCCTTAACCATATGTCTGATGCCATATAACCGTAAATAAAATGTGTTGAGTGTGTCGTTAAATAAAACATTTCCTCCTTTTTCTTCTTCCTTATTCAGGACTTTACCACAAGGACATTGGCATCAAGCCATGTGGAATCCCAGCTCTCAGACTGTCCGGATACACGCGCAATCTGCCAGGCATGCCCCCGAGGAAGATTTTTGAGAATCCGTGGCCAAGACAGGACGCCTGGGTCCCACCCGTGAGGGCTCCCCGTGGGGAATACTATGGTTACTACCATGAGGCCATCGAGAATGAACGGCTGTGCAGAAAGAAAGGCTATCCGACCAGTATGCGGATTGAGCCCCATGATGTTCCCAAATTTCTTCACTATTCAACAGCAGGTGTCACAGAAAACTAAGTGGAAAACACGAGGAAGAAAACAAGAACACTTTCATGCAATTAATGCATACAACTTGCCAGGGAGAAAACAAATTATAAAAAGTTTCACTAATGATGACCTCTAAAAGATATGAGGCTGTTTAAGACAGGTTCGTCTGTAATGAATTGATTATTTGAGAGAAAGGTAAGCTGGCTGCATAACACAGGTAGTTTCCGGAGCAGGATTGAGTGATTTCTTTGTGAGTACATTGGAACTGATTGCTCAGCTTACCTTTATCGGTTGGGAGAACTCAGAAGAATTACCAAAAGCATTCAATTTTAATGATGTAATATTATCAACAATCCCTCCACCCAAACCCACAGTCCCATTCCACAAGTTGCTTGTACAAATATTTTTTATATTCGATACAATTATTTTATAAAATTTGAGCTGACTGGTTTCTTTGCTTAGCTTATTGGTACCTTAGAGAAATTAAAATAATGATACATCTTCCCAATTCCTTGATTTAATTTGACATCTATTTCTTTACTAATATTGTTAGACTGGAACAGACTGGTCAGATGTTAGCAGACCGAAGAGTCTTCCACATACTCGGCCATCACAGTTTTTTCCACTTGGAATGTACATTGATAATCTTAAACAAGTGGTCACTAGCTACCATTTATCTTAAGAGTTGTTTCAAAATATTTCAAGAACAAATAAGCTGGATACATTTTAAACAATCAGTTTCAGATAAATGAGTGTAATATTCTGTTTGTTAGATATTCTCAAAAAACTGCATTAAATTTTTTTAAATCTTTTCCAAAAGAAACTTTTTACAGCACTTGTGCTTGCAGTTAACTAATATACATCACAGAGAAATTTGTCAGTTTCAGGTTAACTAATACATGTACATATCAAAGAGCAATCTGTTTTGATCATGTTTATTTCATTGCATGGTGTGGCTTTAGTGTTTAGCAATGGATCATCACCATGGAGCAGCCAAGCCAATAAGATGTTTTAAAATCACTTTCCCACTAGTGGGATATATTACTATGTGATACCAAAAATGTCTCATTGTATTTTCTCCAACAGGTGTGTAAGATATATATTTTCTATATTTTATTATTGTATAATTATGTTATTAAACTTGATGGACTGGTATGATGGTTGAGAAGGCAGTTGTTTGGTGAGAAATAATTGTACATATATTTCTGTATTTATGTTATCAAATGGAAGAGATTAATTGGTTTGTTAACCTGAAGGTTGGGATAAATTGGCAGGAGCCTAGCTTGGTATTTTTAGGTAGTACGCAGACTTTTTTGGTGATAGAATAAAACACTATTGGCTGTGCATTTACATCATATATTTTAATTTAAAAAGTATTTGTAATCTCAGGTTGTATGTAGCTGCGTACCTGCGTATATGGAAGCTAGGCCCCTGAATTGGGCAAGAAGATTAACCCACTGACCTCATCAGCATTTGAATTTACCAGTGTAGCCCCACTTCTCATTCCAAGATTTGCTTGTACATACATTTATGTGTTAATGTTAACAAACCTGAATTGTATGGTCGATTATGTCTGGCTTACAGTACACAGAATGGTTTGGGGGTAATTTTGTCCCCTTCTCTTTGAAAACCCCCACCACCACCCCTCAAAAAAAAATCTTACCATCCCTGGTTACACATTATTGATAGATTCAGTTTCCCAATTACACATTATTTTTATATTCAATTTCCCAATTACACATTTATATATATGTTAATCCTATATTTGATCATGCAATGCAATATAGAAATGGAAAAAGTATTACTAATTATTGTTGTTGTTTTTAATGTAAAATGATACCTGCAGTTAATTTAATTAATATAGTTCAAGCTTGTTATCAATATTTGGTTGTTGGACCTTACTGTACGTTCACAATCATGTTGTTTTTCTTCTTGCAGAACAAAATATTATTAAATTTGAACATTTTGTTCTACTGGATTTTTTTGTTTGTTGTTGCTAAGATATTAGAGTAATATACAAGCAAGGAAATAAATATTATAGATTCCCATCAATATGTGGTCAAATTCTAAACCCAACCCATGGTTTGTTGGAGGGGGGGGGGGGGGGGGGGGGTGTTCTTTTTTCAGTGAAGACAAATTCCATTATATAAATCAATTATATTAATTATTCACAACTGAATTATGTTCCACTGTCAAATCCACATAATATGTCTGATTCTGGATCTAGATTCTGCAATTCATTGACAGATATTGGAGATGGGGGTGGGGGTAAATGCCCATTTTATGTGCTTTTTTATTTTATTTTTTTAATTCTTCATCCACAATATATAATACTAAATTGCCCTGAAACTCATCTCTGAGAATCTTTATTTCAAACTTTCCTGGGAGCATGCCCCCCACCTCCCCTTACAGATCACACTCCCTCCCCTTACAAATCACACTCCCTTTAGGAATTGGCTCACCACTAGAGCGCATTGATTTATTAATCATTGCCTGTTGGCTGTCAAACATTTGGTAATTCAGACATATACCTGTAGTCTTAGAGCAGAAACCCATCACATGTTTTGCATTAGTACCAATGGATGTTTTCATATGCACCATCCCGCAGACAGTATAGCATAAACCACAGCCTTTGATAAACCAGTCGTGGTTCACTGGTTGGAACGAAAAGTAGCCCAAGGGGCACACTAATGGGAGTCAATCCTAGATTGACTGTGCATCAAGCAAGTGCTTTTTCACACAGTTACCTCCCACCCCATGAAAAATAAAGAAACTACCACTTAAAAGGGTACATAGAAATAGAGATTTAATAACTGCCAGTTGTAACAGGGTGGGATGTAGCCCAGTGGTACAGCGTTCGCTTGATGCGCGGTCGGTGTGGGATCGATTCCCATCGGTGGACCCATTGGGCTATTTCTCGTTTCAGCCAGTGATCCACAACTGGTATAACAAAGGCTGTGGTATGTACTATCCTGTCTGTGGGATGGTGCATATAAAAGATCCCTTGCTGCTAATTGAAAAGAGTAGCCCATGATATGGCGACAGCAGGTTTCCTCTCTCAATATCTGTGTGGTTCTTAACCATATGTCTGATACCATATAACCGTAAATAAAATGTGTTGAGTGCGTCATTAAATAAAACATTTCCTTCCTTCCTTGCCAGTTGTAACAACATTGAAAACCGCTACCACTTCGAAAGATAAATTTCAAATAGAAATTTAATCAATTATAATATCAGCAGACGTGACTTGGTAAAACTCAGAATGACGAATTACACAGTTAAGGTGTCAATATGAAAAACTTGGTGAAACACAGACTACCACTTGCAGAAAATACAAATATATACTTAACAAAATTAACTAATTAATTAGGGCCAGTAGACTTTTGGTTAACTCTTGGCTCGTGGCAGTTTATTATAGCAAGTTTTGATCACAGACGACTTCTTAACATGGTTTCAGAAATATCTGACCTATCTCACATGACAAAATCTTGCACAAAGTGGAACTGTTATGCATTTATGATAACTACCAAAATGCATATTCTGCTAGGCGTTGTTACACATTGGTTTGTCATTATTCTTTTCATTTTATTCACTCTAAATTGTTGTTCAAATCAATTAGTTTAATAACATACAACAATGTTGACACTTTACAAAGGAAGAAACTGTATTTATTTGTACCATATTTAAAGGAAAATGCCAAAAATATCCATTGTCCGCTAATTAATTTGGCTGAGTACTGATTTAACAAATTTCATGAGAAATTACTTTGTAAAACACAGAACTGTATCACTTAAAGAGTAAATACAAATAACAAAAAATTAGCAGTAAAATATCAGATATTTATTACCGAAGAGAGCACTCATAATAGGGGGGAAAAAAATTCATACATTATTATGCAACAGAATAATGTACAATAGTATTGCATGATTTAGCATTTACAAACCAATGACTTTGATGGTACGAAATATGACATCATCACGATTTGGCAAACATACACAATGATGTCACATACAAATTTTTAACAGAATAAATAGAACTTAAAGTGTGTAAAGTGGTTTACATCGTTTCTATCTATGTAAACATATATGGATATCAAAAATAAAAGGCTTTCAGAAGAAGAAAAAACCCATAGCTGAGGCCTGTAATAAACAAAATAACAATCTTGGTACCAGTTATTATCAAATTTATGTCCCACATGAAATACATTTTTCATTTGTCACTCACTAAAGCTTGTGACAACTGACAATTATCCTCTATTTAGTAACTTAATAGTATTGACATTGTAAAACATATATGATGTTAAAGTATTTCAAAAGGTAACTATAAATACAAATACAGTTAATACCACTAATATAGCATCTAAAGAAAAATGAAAAGTAAAATATTCAAATATGGTAAATGAACAATTCTGTCATAATAACTGCATATGGGAAAGGAAAGCAATGTTAATTTTAAGACACCCCAGCACATTTTAAACTACCGGTATACTAATTAAGGGACTTAAGAACATGGTAATTGTGATATTTGGTCTTGACAAAGAATGAAAACAGAGAGACCGTGACAGAGAGACAGACAGAGAGACAGACAGAGAAATTGATAGTAAAAGTCCAAGTAAATATTTTAAAAATGTAATATAAAATTATCTCATACAGTAAAATCATTATATATATGTTCAATATTGATAGAATTATAATACTTGTAAATGTGATTATTTTATGTGAATGGAGATGAAGAACACAGCACAAGTTACTCTTCTTATATCTGGCACTCATTTACATGGTTTTCATTGTGTAGAGGTCCCAGCTAGTTATCCAAGTGTGTGTTAATGTCAAGCCATGTAAAACAAAGTACTTGGTAGTTTCATTGTGTTAATGTCAAGCCATGTAAAACAAAGTACTCGTCCCAGCTAGTTATCCAAGTATGTGTTAATGTCAAGCCATGTAAAACAAAGTACTCGTCCCAGCTAGTTATCCAAGTATGTGTTAATGTCAAGCCATGTAAAACAAAGTACTCGTCCCAGCTAGTTATCCAAGTATGTGTTAATGTCAAGCCATGTAAAACAAAGTACTAACAGGTTTTAATTCATCAATACACAGGCTGTGCCAGCTAGTTATTCTCAGGTTAATCCAATTTAAACAAAGTACTAACAGGTTTTAATTCAGATCAATACACAGGCTGTGCTTTCATTCTCAGGGCTCCAATTTAAGAATTTGTTATCTTCAGCAATTCTGAAAGGTTTTTGCCAAAGGCAAAATGGAAGTTTTGAGCCTTATTAGTCCATGGCCCAGCATATTAAAAACCAACCAAACTCAACAGACAGCAACAATGTTTATCCAGCAGCAACAAAACCTTGCCAATTCACATCACACTACTGCAATTGCCGCCAGAGTCAGCTTGTCTTTATTACAAGAGAACTATCAGCCTGTCTTTACAAAAGAACTATCAGCCTGTCTTTACAAAAGAACTATCAGCCTGTCTTTACAAAAGAACTATCAGCCTGTCTTTACAAAAGAACGATCAGCCTGTCTTTATTACAAGAGAACTATCAGCTTGTCTCGTCGTGCTTCAAACACCTCATCGAAGATGACCACCACTCCCACCTTCCTGAGCAGGTGATGTTTCTCTGGTGGAGCCAGTTGATAACTTGAAGACAGATTGCAGTCCTCCAGGCTGGGAAGGCTTAAAGCAAGCTCTATTAGCCTGTCTGCGCCGGTGTACCCAAACATATTCCAGTCCATCCACAGCTCCCTCAGATGTTTGTGGCCAGCCAAAGCAGACGCCAAGAGAACAGCACCTGAATCCCCAATCTGATTCTCTCGCAAATTCACATGCTGCAAGTACTTTGAGTCCTGAAAGTATGCACTCAGCTTCTTGGCCATAATATCATCAATCTGGTTTGTCTGCAGGCATAAATGGGTAACTGTGTGAAGACTCTTCAGCTGGGTGGAGTCATCAAAGATGGTCGACTGGCTAAGATTGCAGTTCCAGAAGCTGAGATAGTCCCAAAATTCTGACCCTGTGAGAGTTTTGAGAACAGCCTTAGAAATAGCTTCTGGTTCAGCTTCTTCATCCTGTGGAATGAGTGTGTTGTTATTGTAATCAAGAAAGTGAAGGGAGTGACATTTTGCCAGACTCTCAAATACCTGGATGGAAGTGCTTCCCTGGATGTTGTTATCTCGAAGTGAAAGTCGTTTCAGCCCAGTCTGCAGAGGAAAGAATGTGGCCAACTGGGCCATACCATCATCCTGGAGGTCACAGCCCCACACACTGAGGACCTCCAATGTTGGTATCTTGGAGAGAAGGACTCCAAGGATGGGGCCTGCAGCCACTCCAAATTGATTGCCATGGACTCGAAGAGCAAACAGATTCTTCTTTTCTAGGAGCATTGAGGACAGCTGAAGCAACCCCACAAGGCTGATGTTGTTGCATCCAACATTGAGCTCTTTCAGGTTATGTAGACCTTTTAGGTCTTGTTCCAAAGCATGCACGCCACCATCTTCCATGCTTGTATTTTCGAGGTCTAGATATTCCAACTTTGCCAGTTTCGATAGACCAAGTGGTCCAGATAGCATGTCCAGTGGGCAGTGGGTCAAAGAGAGGCCTTTCACAACAGCAGGGTCCATAACTGACAACAAATGTATGGTACTTTTTCTGTTGAGCTTTGCATGATTGAAGATGTATTTACTTATGTGCTGCATACCTGGCAAATAAAGGCAAAGTTTGTTAACTTTCTCTGTTCCCAGTGACATGTGAGAAAAGTCAAAATGAAATGATGGACTTGCATCTGCCCGATCTCCAGTCTTCTTAAGAAACAGACTCTGATTTGACCGAAAATTATTTTCCTTCTCTTTGTCCATTCGTGTGCTTGGTCCAAGATCAAACACATAAAGGACCCTCAAAATGGCATCAAATTCGATCACAGAGAGGTCAGAAACTTTTACTGCTAAACTGACAACCTGCTTTGGTGATACCTGTACCAGTTCATTGACAATATTGCTGACAGTGTCGGCAGTGTCTGCAGAACAGATTTTAACCTGAAGTGACTGCAGCATTTTCAGATCTTTCCTCAAATGTCTCATGGCTCTTACCACATGTTCATCACGCAAATCTAGTACATTAAACTTCAGTACATCTTGCACAAAGTTCACTGCTTGAGAACTCGAGTGCTGTCTGCCCCATGACACAGCCAGTGTGACCAAGTCCAGCTGTTGTAAGGGCTTGGACTCTGCTAGTGACAACATCCAGATATCAGAGTGCAGGTTTTCTTCATTAAGAAGACTGTGAGCATGAAATATATGATGGTAGCCACCAGAAGTGATAGGCAGTTTCTGAAATGAATTGAAGTCCGTGTGTGCGATATAGTCCATGAGAAGTGTGCTAGAAAATGTGTAAGCATTCTCCATATCTGCTACAGGTTTCAGAATTCCTGTATGAAGCAACTTCTGTAAATCAGTAGTAACCTGGTATCTGGACTCTGGTAATTCTATGGGTACACTTCCCCCTATTCTTGTGACATCAGCTTCAGAATACATGGATACAATATCTCCACCATGGCTTAACATGACAAACAAAATATTTTGCACATCAGTCAACAGTGCACCTTCTAGCTTAAAATGTCTTTGAATAAACCAAAGTACATGTTTGACAAGGTCAGCTACTTCCAAGCACTTCACAATTTCTGGCATGTTGCCAAGAGGATAGGGAGTCAGAGCCAAGGCATCGTGGAGCAGATTCTGATAGACCGGTGGCCAACTGTGTTGACTTTCCAATGGGTCACAGTGCATACTACCATCACAGGACAGCGGGTAGGCAATGGCTTCTACAAAATGTCTTCTTGGAGTGGAATCTACAAAACATAACCAAATTTAATTCACTACTAGTGTCATAATGTCTGTATTTCATACCAAGTTGTAATGTGGGATTGAATGTCTTGTGTTGAATGTACTGCCTGTATGTTCCCAGTCAACTTCTGACAATATGAATTGATTTTTGATGTAGTCATTATTTCTTGTTGCTATCTGTGTGATCCTTTATTTCTTTCCATCAGTATACTAATATATACTTTACAAAGACACAACAAATGCAAACCCCAAAATATTTATATTAATTTCATCATCTAAACTGTAGGAACCAGTTCAGTTCTCAGTTTCCACGACAACTGATTATGGAATTTTATAATAGATCATCACATTATAGAATGCAACCAATCAATTTTCATCATAACTGATATCTTATCAATGTGACATCACTAACCATCGGACTCAAATGCAGTAAAATTCAGAGAGTCCATGTCAAGTTGGCAAGTGCTGGGCTCTCAGGCTCTCCTAAAACTTGAGCACTAGCTTTAATACAGCTTTGACAAACTCAGTCTAGCTACATGCTTTCAAACAAATGCGTAGAAGTACCAGCAAATGTTGAAAAGCTAAACCTTTCCAGGGCTTCTAGAATTTTTATAAAAACCACTAGCCATGGGATCAGTGATTTAAAACATTTACTAGCCACAATTAAAAATTCACTAGCCATAACTTTACTTTAAGTTAATTCAGTTTTACTAAATAATAATAATCAGATATGTCACCTAAAGAGGGAGACAGGGCTTAAAAACACTAACATTAGGGGATGGGGTGGGGGTAGGATATTCATATTTACAAAATAGACTTAACTGCAACATTTGAGTGAAAAACTTAACTACCAGTCGGGCATGGCAATAGTACAGTGAAACCCCACCTAACGACCACCCCAATTCTAAGACCACCCCACTAAACAGACCACTTTTTAGAAGACCGGAATATTTCCTTCATATTTAATAGTAAATATTCCCGGTATTCAGACCACCCCGCTATTGCGGATTACGACCAGTAAAGTCAGTCCCGATCGTCGTTTTGCGTATATTTCGACCCCGCCAGTGCGACCAAGTTACGATATCAATATCTCATATTTGTTCATTCCCAAGGCTGTTCAACAATAACTGATATAAATTTAATGCTTGCTTTGTTTTAACCGAGACTGGAACAGGTAACAGGAAGTAAAGTAAACACCAATGTTCTGTCTTTTGAAATGAATTAAAACTGTTAACGAGAGATACACGTTTAAGTCGTTGAAAAACCGCCCATCGCAATCTGTTCACATAACCAACTTTTAGTTTCCAGAAAACATTGTCAACTGATTAATATTAATGAAGCGATGTAACGCGCTGATTGGCTGCAAGCCAGTCATCAGACTCTAGAGCCGACACTCATTCGGATTACGAGAACAGGCGTTCCACGTGTCAATTAAATAGCATTGTAACCAATAAACTGTCTATACAATAGCCATTCCAGCGGAAAGTCGATATAATCACGTTTGATGTTGAAAGAAACGATACAGGTCAGAAGTCGGCATGACACGTGTTTAATGCTTATGTACCTGTTGTTTGAAGATACAGCCTAAATCTACCGAGTCTAATAAAATGTGTTAATGAGAAGTAGGACACAATAGAATAAATTTACCGATAATTCACTAGGAAACAAAAGAAGTGTTGTTATCCGTTATTGAGATGTGTAATGACTGAGGCCACAAAGTGAGTTGTGGGGTTTTTTTTATTTGACCCTGTCGAAGTGAGGTAAATGGTAAACACTACGAATGCCGTATTTCTTCCGTTATATCGGCAGAGGTAATATCAACGTTTGAAATGGGAACCCCCAAAAAGGGTAAATCACGCTGTGAATTGACTTTGAAACAAAAAGTTGTTGTTGGGTTTTTTTATCACTTTATACACAACACAATTAAAATTTTAAAAACCTTCTAAATGTTAGTAATTCGGTAATAGGACCACCCCACTATTAAGACCAATTTTCATAAGTCCCACAGGTGGTCTTAATAGGGGAGTTTCACTGTAGTTATTTACCAGCCCAACATAGAATATCACTAGCCATGGGAGCGTGGCTACCACAATCTAGCAGCCCTGGCTAAACTCTATTAACGAGATGCAAATTTGAAAATCACCTTGCACAGATCTGAGATATCTGGCGCACTCTGTGAACTCCTCTTCTCTTATGGAGACGTGAATATGCATCGACTTGATTGTCAACCCATACTCCTTGGCAGACATCACTAACTTTGTTGTCTGGTCTGCTGACAAGATGTCTTTTTCTAAAGCATCTTGGAGTGCTCCCCCTTTGTAGTATTCTTCAAAGACCTGCAGAGTGCTGAGACTGTCAAATCTCAGCAGAAGTTCCAGGCATCCATACTGCGCTCCAGCAAAAGTAACTTGGGATATCTGCAAAAATAATTATGAGACTTTCCATTAAAATTGAATAATTCTTAAGCATACATCAAGGATAATTAATTACTATTTAATTATCATATTTTGAAAAAACCCCACCCAAAAACTGAATAGCATTGTTATGATAGTATTTGAAATTCCAGGCTATTGTATTTCACGTCACTTCCCACAGCATGTTGACAAAATCATAGAAACATGTTACCCATTATCATCTATTCAACCCAAGGCATCCTTCTGATGTCAAACTACACTGACACTCCTAGGAGAGGATTTAAAACTCATTCTTTGTCCAGAAAAAAATAAATGTTTTATTTAACGACGCACTCAACATATTTTATTTACGGTTATATGGCGTCAGACATATGGTTAAGGACCACACAGATATTGAATGAGCAAACCCACTGTCGCCACTTCATGGACTACTCTTTTAAATTAGCAGTAAGGGATCTTTTATATGCACCATCCCACAGACAGGGCAGTACATACCACGGCTGTTGATATACCAGTTGTGGTGCACTAGCTGGAACGAGAAATAGCCCAATTGGCCCATCTCTGTCCAGAATTCATCATGGTTACTTTGAAGACAAAAAAACCCTCAAAAAACAAAAATGTTCTCATATAAAAAGCAATCTTACCTGCTTCAGGTGATCCAGCATTTCAGGGATCTGGCCAGGATGTTGCACCAAATCAGTGAATAATATCTTTACCACATTTTTAAATGCAGCCAGTTTATGACCGTTATATGTGTTAATGTCCATCTGCTGGCTGTTGTAGAGTTGGTGATAAGAACGCATTTTATCAGGAGTTGGAGGGGACATTTCTTGCTGTGATGGTGGGCAGTCAGAATCCACTTCCATCGGTTCCTCGCATGACAGGGTTGTGTCCGTACGATCAGGATTAGCAAAGGTTACTTGGTTTATGTCAACCAAAACTAAAACTTCCGCTGCAAAGAGAGATTAGTGTAATTAACAACCAAATAATTAAAGAATTATCAGAAGGCAAAACTGGAGAGGCATGAGGATGTTTACTTGATAATATTTGTACCAAGGCATGTATATTATACATAGAAACAAAAAGAAAGAAAAAAATGTTTTATTTAATGACGCACTCAACAGTTTTATGGCGTGAGACAAATGGTTAAGGACCACACAGATATTGAGGGAGGAAACCTGCTGTCGCCACTTCATGCACAATCCCACAGACAGGGTAGTACATACCACAGCCTTTGATATACCAGTCATGGTGCACTGGCTGAAATGAGAAATAGCCCAATGGGACCACCGACGGGGATCGATCCCACACCGACCGTGCATCGAGTTTACGCTTATTATACATAGCTCTAAAAGAAAGAAATGAAACGTTTATTTACAGACATCTCAACACATTGTTTAATTGGTACAGGTTTATTGGGTATAAAATAATGACAAGGATTGTCCAGTTTGTCTTAGATGTGAGGTCCAGGTGTCCAGTGGTAGACCACTCACCTGAGGTTCGATGGGTTGCAGGATCGATAGTCCCCTATGGACCTGGGTTTTCCCCCATCCCAACTAATTAATGCCACACAACTGGTATATCAAAGGTCATGGTATGTACTGTCCTCTCTATGAGAAAGTGCATATAAAACATCCCTTACTGCTTTATTGATAAGAATAGCCTCTTTCTCTCTATGATGATTAATAAATCAATATGCTCTAGTGGTGTCATTAATCAAAACACACCAACCAACAATGTGCTCTAGTGGTGTTGTTAAACAAACCAACAATATGCTCTAGTGGTGTCGTTAAACAAAGCAAATCAACAAACCAACAATATGCTCTAGTGGTGTTGTTAATCAAAATAAACCAACAATATGCTCTAGCGGTGTCGTTAAACAAAGCAATCAACAAACCAACAATATGCTCTAGTGGTGTCATTAATCAAAACAAACTAACCAACAATATGCTCTAGTGGTGTCGTTAAAACAAATAAACAAACCAACCAACAATGTGCTCTAATGGTGGCGTTAATTAAAACCAACCAACAAACTAACCAACAATGTGCTCTAGTGGTGTCGTTAAACAAAACCAACCAACAAACCAACCAACAATATGCTCAAGTGGTGTCGTTAAACAAAACCAACCAACAAACAAACAATATGCTCAAGTGGTGTTGTTAAACAGAACAAACCAACAAACAATATGCTCTAGTGGTGGCGTTAATTAAAACCAACCAACAAACTAACCAACAATGTGCTCTAGTGGTGTCGTTAAACAAAACCAACCAACAAACCAACCAACAATATGCTCAAGTGGTGTCGTTAAACAAAACCAACCAACAAACAAACAATATGCTCAAGTGGTGTCGTTAAACAGAACAAATCAACAAACCAACCAACAATGTGCTCTAGTGATGTTGTTAATCAAAACAAACCAACAATATGTTCTAGTGGTGTCGTTAAACAATACCAACCAACAAACCAATGAACAATATGCTCTAGCGGTGTCATTAAACAAAACCAACCAACCAACAATATGCTCTAGTGGTATTGTTAATCAAAACAAACCAACAAACCAACCAACAATATGCTCTAGTGGTGTCTTTAAAGCAAACCAACAAACCAACCAACAATATGCTCTAGTGGTGTCATTAATCAAAACCAACCAACAAACTAACCAACAATATGCTCTAGTAGTGTTGTTAAACAAAACCAACCAACAATATGCTCTAGTGGTTTCATTAATCAAAGCCAACCAACAAAGCAACCAACAATATGCTCTAGTGGTGTCGTTAAACAAAACCAACCAACAATATGCTCTAGTGGTGTTGTTAAACAGAACAAATCAACAAACCAACCAACAATTTTCTCTAGTTATGTTGTTAATCAAAACAAATCAACAAACCAACAACAATATGCTCTAGTGGTGTCATTAAACAAAACCAACCAACAAAGCAATGAACAATATGCTCTAGTGGTGTCATTAAACAAAACCAAACAACCAACAATATGCTCTAGTGGTGTCGTTAAACAAAACCAACCAACAAACCAACCAACAATATGCTCTAGCAGTGTCGTTAAACAAAACCAACCAACAATGTGCTCTAGTGGTGTTGTAAAACAAATCAAACTTGACCTAATTAGCACATACCTCTTAATTGCTCAAACTCGTCTGCTAGATACCCGAGCCCGACCTCGGGGTGTCTCAGCGCCTTTAGTAGACAGTCAAACCAGTCACAGTAGCGATAGATCTTTGTCAGGAGAAATGCTGCAGCATTCTGTTGGCCGTCAGTCTTCTGATGTGCCAACACTTCTTCCTGAAAGTTCATTACAAACAAACATTAAAAGTTTATAGTAAAATTATGAACATAAGCTTATGAACCGAGTTCGAGTGGGGGTGGGGGATGGTGCACCATTGCTGGAGCAAATCCTCAAATTCGGGCAAAAATGAGAGAAATATAAATGAGCTTGCCTGAAACGTTTTCACTATGTATTTCAATCATTGTACCCACAATATTATTTGTAGTCCATATGAAAGTGTGTGGTGATTCTTTTGCAACATTATGTAGCTGCACACTGCAATCTAATTAAAATTATCTCCACTATTACATGTGGATCTAAAGACAGCCAGTTGGAGCTCATGTCCACCAATCAAAACCTTACTTGCAGAATCATGCCAGTGATTTAAAATTAACAACACTGCGTAGTCCCCAATGTCCAGGTAACATTTCGTCTGTAAATAATAATTTAAATATTGACCAATCACACTTCGCCTTTTATAACGTTATTTGGGAGCATACAAATTCTAAAAATATCGGGCGAGTCTATTTTAGTGGCCGCAGTACAGCGAATCATACCAATACGTACGGGGAGGGTTATCAGTCTTCAATTTTACATTAAAAATTATTTATTTATTTATAAAATTAAAAAAAACTAAATCAGTCTTCAGTTTTACAGTACAAATTATTTATTTTATAAAATAAAACATGTTTTAAGGCATTCGTAATTCACACGAAACATGTCGTATACCCTCAGAATAATTCGGAATGTTTTCAAATTATTTTTAAATCACTGGCATGATTCTGCAAGTAAGGTTTTGATTGGTGGACATGAGCTCCAACTGGCTGTCTTTTGATCCACATGTAATAGTGGAGCTAATTTTAATTAGATTGCTGCACACTGATACCCTCCAACTCTGGAAAGTGTAACTCATAATTTATCACAATATATTTAAATTCTTTTAGTGTTTTTCAAATGGGGGTGCATTTCTCATATTTTTAAAAAGAACATGTGTCTGGGAAGTAACAGCTATGGATTTGAGTTTTAGTCTATTTTTAGAGGGTATTTCACCATTTCAAAATCACAGACTCATGTTTCACTCTATTGTAACTTTATCCAAATGTGTGGGGCGGGACGTGGCCCAGTGGTATAAGCACTCGCTCGATACGCGGTCGGTGTGGGATCAATCCCCATCGGTGGGCCCATTGGGCTATTTCTTGTTCCAGCCAGTACACCACAACTGGTATATCAAAGGCTGTGGTATGTACTACCCTGTCTGTGGGATAGTGCATATAAAAGATCCTTTGCTGCTAATAGAAAGAGTAGCCCATGGAGTGGTGACTGCGGGTTTCCTCTCTCAATATCTGTGTGGTCCTTAACCATATGTCTGACGCCATATAACCGTAAATATAATGAGTTGAGTGTGTCGTTAAATAAAACATTTCCTTTCCTTTATCCAAATGTGTTACAGGTTTGTAGATTAACTAAACTTAGTGTTAATTTTCACAGGTTAAAACTAGGGTCTATCCCTTTTAAACTCGATCTGTAATAGTACATGATAAAGCTATATACAAAATATCATCTCAATATCTTCAGGAACTGAAAAAAAAGTCAGGAAAACAAATCTGCATATCTCCTAAGTTCAAGGGCCATAAATCTGTCAAAAATGGGTAAATTGTCAAGAAGGTCAAACATGATCTGTAATAGTATATAATAAACAATACACAAAATTTCAACTCAATATCTCGAGGCATCATGAAAACAAAAGCCTGAAAACTATATGTGGGGCACAAAGATAGACAGACAGACAGACAGACGGACAGAGATGAAACCTATAGTCCCCTCTGGTTGGACCGATAGGGGAAGGAAGGAAGGAAATGTTTTATTTAATGATGCACTCAACACATTTTATTTACGGTTATATGGCGTCGGACATATGGTTAAAGGTAGACTAAACTCCAACAGCAGCCTTATGTGTTGGAAAGATGCATACCCAGACCACCAACACATACTGACACTTTAACAAATGAAAAACGCGTAATTTTAGAGTGAATAAAAACCATGATTATTCCTGCTAACTGGGGGCAGCCATTTTGTTTTGTTTTTATGATGTCCGGTGGTATAGTTTGGGGCGAAGTGACGTCAGCTCCGTCCAACTTCTCTATTATGCACAGTGTAAACAAACGCTCTAATTTACGACAAGGCGCTTCGCTTTCATCAACCTGACTTGTAAAACAACATAAATGACTTGATAGTATAATAAACTATTTATATTTCAATTTGCATCAATATAACGAAATATAGTTATAATATTTTTTTCTTTAAAAAAATCCAAAGAAAAAATGCATATTATTAGGCCTATTGGTAGGATATGTTCGAGCAAAAAAGACCACTCACGATACCCAAGTGATAATTTTCTTTTCTTTGGGACTATGTAATTGGTCAGTTTTGTGATTTTTGATGGGAAAGTCTACTTAATCAAAGGTTTTATAGAATTACTTACAGTAATAAAGCAGGACGGCTGGTAAAGTCCATTAAAACACTCCCGACTATTATTTCAGTACGTGGGTTAATTTATATATAAAACATAATATAGTTATTTCAACACTTTGGCAATGGTGGTTTATTTTGTATTGATTGCTGTGTTACTGGGATGGATATTATTACAGAACATTGCGATGCATCTGCAAAAATCAGGTATGTTTTGTTTCTTCAGTTCGAAGACTAATTCCTGACGTGACACGTTAGGTATTATGTAACCACCAGCTTGCCAGAGGGTGTATTCACCGGGATGGTACAAAATGGCTGTGCCCGTTATATATAATAGCTGTCACATTTAACCGTTTTATTAATTAACTATACAATTATACTTGTTGATATTAAGCAATAATGTGCATTGTGTATCGTTGAATATGCATACCAGTCCAAAAGCCTTGCTTTAGCATTCCTTTAAGGACCACACAGATATTGAGGGAAGAAACCTGCTGTTGCCACTTCATGGGCTACACTTTTCGATTAGCAGCAAGGGATCTTTTATATGCACCATCCCACAGACAGGATAGCACATACCATGGCCTTTGATGTACCAGTCATAGTCCACTGGCTGGAGCGAGAAATAGCCCAATGGGCCCACTGATGGGGATCGATCCCAAACTCCCCCCCCCCCCCCCCCCCCCCCCCCCCCCCCCCCCCTCTAATAAGAAGAAAACCCACTAAACTGACCTCATCGGCTATAGACAGAGTGAGATGCAACAGTAAATGTCTTGGATCAACAAGTTCCGCAAACCGAGCCTTGATTCTGTGGTAGAGGCGTTCACTCAGAGACAAGTGGTTCAAATGCTGATATTCCATAGTGTCAGGTGAAGATGGTGGGCTTTTCAGTTACGTTCCTGCTCAACTCATCTCTTGACCTGTCAACTAGAAAAATAAGAGTTCCATAAAAATCACACTTGTGTGAGCAACTCATGGATTAAATTATTTTTCTTGCAATTCTCAGAGGCCTGGCTGTTCTGCCGATAGACAAAAATACAGGAATACATGCCTCTGAGAACTGAAAATCTGTGTGACCCATTCATCGGTTACGCAGAAATAAATCCAGGTAACCGATTTCCATTTTGTGTAATATCCAAGTAAATGGTGCTCTAAATTTTACGTAAACATAAAATAGATTACTCAAATCTAGAGGCCTGAAATCGCAGGTTATTTCTTTCAAGAGGTGTATGTATGGTTATCTCATCTGTTATTTAGCTTGTGATTCTGTTATATACTAGTGTATGTACGGTTATCTCATCTGTTATTTAGCTCGTGATTCTGTTATATTTTAACTCCACAATGCTCTAATTACATCCCAGAGGGCCTAATTTTCTATGTACTAATCCAAACCATCCCCTTACCCCATGAGCTGTCTCATTTCCAGCAGGCCATGTTTTTTTTTTTTAAGTAGGACATATTTCTTTTGGCCTGTTATTAAAAATACACAATTAAATTTCCATTACGTTCATTACAATACAATATAATGTCATCCCATTGATCCAGCCATAGCAACGGGAGTCTGTTAATTTCTCGATGAATATAAAAATTATGTTGTCAGGGATGACCTGATGACATCATTTTATAGTGGTAATTTGTCTTACTGAGTATTTATTTAACAAAAATAAAATTAAAAAATAAAATATGAACTTTTAATGTTATTATTAGTAAGTATGTTTCAAATTTAATTATAAGTATTGTCTGTTTGTTTTATGTTCATCAGGGTGTGAAAAAAAAAATCTGTAATCTTATGTGAGAATGCTATTGCCGATTCACAGTTTGCGGATGAATTTTTGTTATTCATACCACGATAAACATAAAAGAAATAACAGACAATACTTAAACATGTTTCAAGCCTTGATTGGTATACACAAGCACAGCGGAAGCAAGTAGACATGGGGGGTGGGGTGGGGTGGGGGCTGACTGAAATCGAGGGTCCAAAGCAACAACTAGATCTAGGTTCAATCATATATGCAGTTTTGCTCTTAGCAAATTTGTGTTAATAGCAGTCACATAAGGAAACATATGCACCCTACCCCCACCCCATCCAACACAAACATGCACTCTTTCGCACTTTATCCCCCCCCCCCCCCCCCCCCCCCCAAAAAAAAAAAAAGAAAAAAAAAAAGAAGTTTTTATGTCAAACCAAACTGAAATTATTTACAAAAAACCTACATTTTTGCTGGAGGATGGGATGGACTATAGTAATGGCAACATGTCTTTATGCTGTCTGGTTTACTACTCAAGTGACCAGAACAGTTGTGTAAATACTAATTCATCAACTTCGTTTACCACAAGTTTACAACCATTACTTATCAATTAATAGAATTTGTTGATCCTATACAATTAATTTACTGTAGTGTTTGCTGGTAATGATGCACTGGAAACATATGCAAGCACACTAATTATGACGCAGAGGTATTATTCAATGAAATACTCTGAGTCTGTGATAAACTATTCCTGGTGACTAACAACTAACCCTGAGTCCTGGACACACAGCCTTGATAGCTGAGGTGTGTGCCCAGGACAGTGTGCTTGAATCTGAATTATATATAAGCATGGAAATAGGTTGAAATGAATGAATTACGGCCGAGTTCACAATGAGAAAGCAGGTTCTCTTAATCGTTCTTTGTAAATGTTCATTATTCTTATTAATATGGCGGGGGGTGGGGGCAGTGATAGAAATAAGCAGAAATGTTCACTAGTCCACCGGACAAGTACATGTAGAAATCTACTTGTCTGCCAATATTTATACTCATCCAAATAAGTGGTTAGTTTTATTCAAGCACAAGAACAATGGTTTTGATTGCTCAAAATGAAAATGAACTGAATATTTTTACTTGTCCACGGGACAACTATAGAAGTACATTTTGCTTGTCTGAGCAGATTTCCACTTGTCGAGACAAACGGACAAGTGTTTATTTCAAACACTCGGAAGATCTGTACATTTTTGTCATCAGTAGCTGGGCAGAGCCCGCCCACCTCCTATGGGCCTATCTTAATTAGATCACAAAAGTTCTCTCTCATATTTTCTCACGTAGAATATTGGAGAGATCACTACTGTGAACTTTAACCCATCACAGCATAAGACAAATATTATCATCATCATCATCATTATTATTATTACTACCTAATTAAGCCACCAGACTAATAATCAACATTAAAGTTGCAGAGCTATAGATTCAACTCATCAAAATGGGTGCTAAGTTTGGTTAATCTACAAACCTGTGACACATTTGGATAAAGTTACAAAAGTGAAACATAAGTCTGTGATGTTAAAATGGCAAAATATCCTTAAACAATTGACCAGAGCAGAAGTATCGTTCATTGAAATACTCTCTGTCTCTAATAAACTATTCCTGGTGACTGCTAGTAACCACTAACCCTCTATCCTGAACAGACAGCCCAGGTAGCCGAGGTGTGTGCCCATGCAGGACAGTGTGCTTGAAACTAAATTGGATAAAAGCAAGAAAATAAGCTGAAATGAATTAATTACTCTATTGTTCTTTGTAAATGTTCATTATTATAAGTAATATTATTACTGCCTAATCAAGCTACCAGTGTTACGATCACAGACCTTAGGTTTAACCCAGAAAATGGACACTAAGTTTGTTTAACAGTGTAACACATTTGGATAGTTACAACAGACTAAAACATGAGTCTTTGATGTTGAAACGGGGAAATATCCTTAGAAAATAGACTAGAGGTCCTGTCCATAACTGTTACTTCTCAGAGGTATGTGCATTATTAAAAAAAGAGAAAAGAAAGCATTTTGTTGTATTAAACACACCAGGAATCAGAGGCAGGATAACCAGAATTTGGCAGAAACAATTTAGATATACAAAAATTGATAATCTAAACAATAAAATCTAAGTAATGCCTGATTTTAATTATCAAAAACTGCTCTAATAGTAAACAAAAACACCCCAATACGCCGTAGTGTTTAAAAGCTAGGGTCTATTACTTTATATGATGCTGACGAGTAAATTTAAAAGTTACTTTTCTGCTTCCTGATTCCTCGTGGCTGGTACAGTGGTTGGGATAGGCCTACGGCTACGTCATGTCACAAAACGTAAATCAGGCTTATATCAATCTAAAACGTTTACTGATTTGCTGTACGTTTTAAAAGAATACTTAAAAAATTAGAAGAAATTAGTTTTATCTATTAACGCGACATATCTTAATATAAATGAAAACGTTACTTACTCAAAGCGATGCATTTTCTGGCCTGAAAATAACTTGCGTGCCAACAGTGGGAAAACCCCTATCGGAATACCTCGACCAATTACGGGGTTCATCGACATCATTCGGATATCTTCGGCCCACTTCACGAGGTTCTCCGAATACGACTGTGTACCGCCCACCTTGTCATGTTTTTACCATTGTTCGCGTATCAACATATTTGGCGCCAAGTTTAACCAGGAAACATAACACAGTGTCACAACGCTGTTCGTTCGTCTTTAAGTCCACACACAGAAAGATCGGCTAACACTGACACTTAGAATTTTTTTTTATTTGACGATTCCAGTTAACCTGATATATCTGCTACTGCCGTACTCCAGGTAATATATTTAAATATTTAAAATTAATGGAATAATATTTAGTTATTTACTATTTGTCTAATAAAAAAAAAAGGCGCAGAAATTTTTAGCGGGTGTGTGGGTCTATATTATTATTTAATTTTATGACAACGAAAGTTTATGGGACGGGGGGGGGGGGGTCGACTCATGCTAACCCGTGAAATATATTGAGTAATATGAAAAGAAAGTTTGCTGAGCAGGTAGAGGTTTCTACTTTTACCGTGTGGTGTAGCGGATGAATGATAATCTTTATAGTTTATCAAAATAAACCTCAACATTGACGTACGAGTATCGAGTTTAAAGTCAAAGTTTGTTTTGTTTTAACGACACCACTAGAGCACATTGATTTATTAATCATCGACCATTGGATGTCAAACGTTTGATAATTTTGAGATATATGTCTTAGAGAGAAAACCCGCTACATTTTGCCATCAGAGATCTTTTATATGCACCGTACCACAGACAGGATTGTGTAGTCTGATAAAACTGAATTTGACTTTGACGGTAGATGCATTGGACTAATAGGTTTGTGTTAATTAATTTAAGTTAATAAACTGCATCTAATATAATTTCTTCAGAGTTGGGGGCACTGTATTCTCATTTCCCATAAAAAGTTTAACCACCCTTTCAATTTTTATTTAATTATTATTATTATTTTTTATTATTTTGTTCGTTTTTTGTTTTGTTTTGTTTTTAAATATTTTTATATATTAAAGAAACGTGAGGAGACTTAAATTATAGTCATTGTCTGTTAGCCAATCCTTAATGAAAATCCTTACAATACTATATCATCATGCTTGTGTACATGACGATCGTCATAATTAAAGTGTACATTACGCAAACATTGTTTATTTTACAACCAATTCCTCGTAATATGAATGACTAATATAAATATTGCGCGCATTTGACAAATACACTTAGGCTTAGTTCCTGTTCACTACTGACGACACTGGTGCATGCATACAAAGCCGACATCATGACCTCATTTCTTGGATTGGACTAATGCAGCCAATCGGTGGTCGATATTCGGCACTCCCACACGCGCTTATATTTGATGCACGTGGGAAGGATATTTCCATGTGGAAGCATATAGCATTATTTTGTGAATGAAAACCAGTACATATAATTATTTTATTCTGAGGTATACGTATACATGTGAGTATTTGATAATTTAATTACACATCTATTTTGTTATTATTGTTATTCAGTTGGGTAAGTTATTTTGCATATTTACCATCGTAACCATGTGTTTACCTGGTATTTTATTCCAATTATTATTATAAAACGGTTATTGTAGCAGAGCGCAGGTACAAATAAAATAATAAAATGCATATAATCATAATCCATTTTGCAAAAATAAAATAGTAATAATAATAAATAAATAAATAGGTGAATAAATAATAGAAAAAAAAAAGAATATAAAAAGGACTAGACATTAAATAGTAAAACGATAACTTTGTTTTGATAAATTGTTATTCCAGCTTGTTCTATTTTCCACTGTTTATATCTTAATTTTGCCATTAATCGCGGCTTTTAAATTTAATATCATGATTCTGCTTTATTATAACAACATTTAAAATAAAATTCTAAAACAACCCAACATGCACACACAAATCTCAAGGACAAGAACAGTGTATACACAGCTAGGTGTGTCTGTAGTACAAACCGTTGGTTTAATGCTTACAAAAGCCCAGACATTGCCCTGTCATGGTCAACAGTTATTTTAGTGGAATTAATCCCCTGTTTACAATAAGGTGATCTGCAACAGCTGTGTGAATGTTTTTACTGCAAGAATTCTCACTAATTATAGGATTACAGTAATGGTATAGACATTAAGTGTATCTACAAGCTGACTTTTTTTTTTACACTGTAAAATTTAAAATAATACTTAGAGAGTACAATATATACGTACAGTGAAACTTCACTAAACCGACCAAATAAAAAGTCTTGTTTTAAGAGGTATCTGATTTAGAGAGGTTCTCTTCTGCACAGATATTTAGAAATGGACTGTGAAAAATGTCTGGTTTACAGAGGGTCCAGTTTTGAGGGATTTCTGGTTTATAGAGGGTCCTGTTTTGAGAGGTTTCACTGAAGATGATTTTGTCTTAATCTGTTATCTGTGAATTTTATGTTTGAAAATTAGTTGGATATTATACCCATAAAATAAATTTGCATTCAGAATGGTTGTATGTGACTGATTGCCCTCAGGCAAACATGCATTAAAACATTCTACGGACCTACTGATATTAATAAAAGCGCTATAGCCACTAATGTATATACACAGGACTAGCTCTGGGTAAGTAGAACATTTCGACTTATTGTCTAGAAAAATGCAAATCTAGTTATTTTCTAACAAAATATCAGTCATTATACAATTTGTGTTTGCCAGATTAAAATAATATGTGCCAATTATTTATAAAATTTGCATCTGCCAAATTTGACAAGTGGCAGAGCTAGCCCTGATATACTAAATATATAAGATCCACCACCAACAGTTCAGTTGTTTTTTCTCATTCCAACCAGTGCACCACAACTGGTCAAAGGCCGTAGTATGTGCTTTCCTGTCTGTGGGATTGTGCATATAAAAAATCCATTGCCAGTAATGGAAAAATGGAGCGGGTTTCCTCTCTAAGACGTATATGTCAAAATTACCAAGTGTTTGACATCCAATAGCCAATGATTAATAAATCAATGTGCTCTAGTGGTGTTGTTAAAAAACCCAACTTTTTTTTTATTCCAGTGCCCGCCTGTCAGAATGTCAAATCTGAACACAAGTGATTCGCAGAAGCCACTGTTTGCCCAGCGAGATGATTCCGTCCTTAGTATTCAGGTAGGTGCACACTAGTCTTTAATACTAGCTTTTAAAGGGACATTCCTGAGTTTGCTGCAATTTTTAAGATGTTATCGACTAACAGAGACTTTTTAACGATTGTAATTACATATCAAATATATTTTTCTGCATAACATATTAGTGGCTGTATATTAAACATGTTTCTGATCGTTGTAATATTTGTACTAGCGTAAATTTCATTTTATTTCCTAAAAATTTAGTTTTCGTACACGTACGAAATTATTTGAAGACAAAATCCAGTTTGGTCGTCTTACAAATATTAAGATGACCAGAAACTGAATATATAGGCACTGATATTCTAAACAAGAAAATATATTTAATATGTAAGTTTAATTGTAGAAATGTTTTATTAGTCTGAAACATTTTGCAATGCAACAAACTCAGGAATGTCCCTTTAATATCCTGTGATTGCAGGGGTGAATCCAGAAATTGTTATTGTGGGGATGACAGGGGCGTAGCGTGATCTGGACGGGGGGGGGGGGGGGGGGGGGGGGGGGGGGTTGAATATGGACCAAGTGGACCCTTTTTCTATTTTGTTTTTGCACCACCAGAAATATGTATAAATTTGTAAGTTTTAGTTCTGAAAGCGGACCATTTGCTTTAGCGGAGGGGTGTGTGTTCGTCCGACACCCCCCCCCCCCCCCCCCCAGCCTACACCCCTGGGTGAAAAGGGCATGTGAGCCAACTATTCAAAAGGGCATCACAGTGGAAATTAAAAATAAATAAAATTGGGCACCTGAATAAAAAAAATTAGGGACATGGAGAGGGAAAATGGGTGATGCAACATTAACTTGCAAGAGTGACACATAAATGGTAAAAAAAAAATTGCAATTTTTAGAGGCCTTGTATATACTTTGTGCTTTTATGTGCACTAGTGTATTTTATGAATATTGCATGCATGATTTTTTTTTATGAATAATGCATAATGAGAGAGAGACAGACGGACAGGACAGACAAGACAGACAGACAATGAAGTATTTGAGTTTGCTTATTATTATTTTTCCTACTCAATTTAGTATTTGTCAATATGTAACACTACAGATAGGCCTACCTTTGAAAGTTCAAGTCATTTTAACAGTGACAGTAACCCAAGTAGGAAGCTATCAATGACATGTAAGCTACCAGTAACCTTTGTTCTTATCAGCTGCATAATCAAAGATACTTCTAACAGCAAATGTCATGTAAATAAGTACTTTGGGGGGGGGGGGGGCAGTCAAACTGAAGCCACCAAAATGTGTTACAGTGTTTATTGTTATAAAGTTTACTTTGTATGTTTTACATGGTTCCAGCAAACCTACTTCAGTAAGAAGTTGAACAGAACAGCTGTCAACTCTGACCTGTTTCAGTGTGTGTGTGTATGTGTCAAGTAAAAAAAGTAACACACTGTACACTAGAACAAATAATTTTATGTGTATAATACATATGTACAGTGTGTTACTTATGGCTAACTGCTTGATTACCTTACTGCTTGTAAACCATTGGTGTAGACAGAATGTGGAAGTCAAAGACTGGTAACTGCAGTGCAACATGCTCACCTGTTACTGTCCCAAACAAAAAGTAGGGTAGATTATAAATTACTGTTTTCTGTTTGTCTCTGTGCAAGATTGCCTAAGCTACTTAGGCATGAGGGGGTGTGTGTGTGTGTGTGGGGGGGGGGGGGGTCTGTGCAAGATGACCTAAGCTACTTATGCATGAGGGTGTGTGTGTGTCTGTGCAAGATGGCCTAAGCTACTTAGGCATGAGGGTGTGTGTGTAGGGGGGGGGGATGGCTCTGTGCAAGATGGCCTAAGCTACTTAGACATGAGAATCATCTGAATGTGTGGGGGGGGGGGGGGGGGGGGGTATCTGTACAAGATGGCCTAAGCTACAGAGGCATGAGGATGTGTGTGGGAGGGGGGGGGGGATGTCTCTGTGCAAGATAGCCTAAGCTACTTAGGCATGAGGATGTTGGGGGATGTCTCTGTGAAAAATAGCCTAAGCTACTTAGGCATGAGGGTGAGTGTGTGAGTTGGAATGTCTGTGCAAGATAGCCTAAGCTACTTAGGCATGAGGGTGTGTGTGTGTGTGTTTGGGGGGGGGGGGGAGTGTCTCTGTGCAAGATGGCCTAAGCTACTTAGGCATGAAGTTGTTGTGGGGGGGGGGGGTTTCATGCTAAAACTCACATGAGTAAAATATGTAATTTCAGGATCCATACAAGGGACAATCTCTTTTTAATTATTTGATTAGCAACCGTTGTTAATCATTTGGAAAATGATTAATTAGCAATACTTATTAGGGATTACTGTATATAAATGTGTCACACTGTTGGTGTGTAGTAATCAATATTTATCCAGGCTTTCTGCCAGAGGATAAAACGGGTAAGGAAGGAAATGTTTTATTTAACGACAAACTCAACACATTTAAATTACGGTTATATGACATCGGACATGGTTACAGACCACACAGATATAGAAAGAGGAAACCCGCTGTCGCCACTTCATGGGCTACTCTTTTCGATTAGCAGCAAGGGATCTTTTATATGCACCATCCCACAGACAGGATAACACATACTACAGCCTTTTGATATACCAGTCGTGGTGCACTGGCTGGAGCGAGAAATGGCCCACTGACGGGAATCGATCCCAAACCGACTGTGCATGAAGCGAATGCTTTACCACTGGGCTACATCTCGCCCCAAAACGGGTATGGGGTCCTCAAATTTTTTGCAGATTTTATTTTTTTAAGTTAACCGTTTGACATAATTATGATTTTTTTTTTAACCTTAACCCTAACCCATTTTCATTCTAGAAGAGGACCCCGGACACCCCCCCCCCCCCCCCCATACCTCCTGTTGAATGTGATTGCATTCAGCACACACATAAATATTCAATTCCATGGCGCCATACCCAAACATTTATTTCTGCAAAAACCCTGTTATCATTTTACAAAACAAAATGGTTTGTACCTGCCTACCCTATTATTATTATTTTTTAAACATGTAGCATTTATTATGCAAAACCATGATCCTGCCTGTGCAGGTGCAGTGTGTAAACCAGTATGATTAACCAGTAATTAGTTTATTATCCTTTTTGTCTGTGCCATGCTTGTACAAATGTGTGTTCCAAATGTGGAATGTTTATAAAGTAAAAGTAAAGTTTGTTTTATTTAATGACGCCAGTAGAGCACATTGATTTTTTATCTTATCATTGGCTATTGAACGTCAAACATATGGTCATTCTGACACTGTGTTTTTTAGAGGAAACCCGCTGTTGCCACATAGGCTACTCTTTTACGACAGGCAGCAAGGGATCTTTTATTTGCTCTTCCCACAGGCAGGATAGCACAAACCATGGCCTTTGTTGAACCAGTTATGGATCACTGGCCGGTGCAAGTGGTTTACACCTACCCATTAAGCCTTGTGGAGCACTCACTCAGGGTTTGGAGTCGGTATCTGGATTATAAATCCCATGTCTCGACTGGGATCTGAACCCAGTACCTACCAGCCTGTAGCCTGATGGCCTAATCACGATGCCCCCCGAGGCTGGTCTATGTGCAATAAAGTTTATCTTATCATGTAACAAATACCGATTAACTAGACGAGGTTGATATTTTACATATTAAAAAACACGAGTAGCGAATTCTATTTATCCTATAACACTCCTAAAATAACATTTTAATAAAACATTTAGTAAATCACAGTACTAAAGTCGCCGCCATCGGTAATATGACGTCATCATGATTAACACAAATTAGTTTGACGTCATGCTTTTCAAACAAATCTTTGAAAACGTTACGCTCAGGTATACAGGCCTTGTTGGCTTGTAAGCAAATGACCCATCCACAGCAACAAATTACCTAGAGACCTTGCAGATTTGCATACCATTATTAACCGGGTTAATAAAGTAAATTATCACATGGGTTTATGACATGGATATCATGGGCAAGTTATAGGATAAATATATTTTATTCTAAGCAAGGGATCTTTATATGCACATTCCCACAGACAGGAAAGCACATACCACGACCTTTGACCATTTGTGGTGCACTGGTTGGAACGAGAAAACCCCCAATCAGTTGAAAAGATTCACAGAGGGGGTTCGATCCTGCGACGCAAGCTCCTCAGGCAAGCACTCAACTGACTGAGCTAAATCCTGCCCCAATATAACAGTGCTTTGTGTGGTAGGGCCTAATCTGTGTTTTCTCAGTGACACAATGGGTTTTTTCATTTCTTGTACACTGAACATATTCACTGTAAATCACTATTTTTCTTGACAGGTGGAAGATGAAGAAGCCACCACAGATATGTGTTTTCTTCCGGAAAAAGCCGAGCCAGATGGTTGCATGGACAACAAAGAAGTTCCATCAG